>NC_079193.1:123839759-124118187 GCF_029499605.1 Hyla sarda
AGCGGTCGCACGCTGTGAGTGCTCCCGCTTAGAACCTGCATTTAACTTATCCTGAGGTGAATCCTGGAGTCCCTGACCCCACAGACTCGGCTGAGGACCCGCATTATGGCCTCTAAACAAGACCCGACGAGAAACAAGGATCGACCGGCCGTGGAAAAGCTCTGGGACTATGCCCGCGCAGACAGGCAAGATGGCGCCGCTCAGGCCGGGGCGCGTGTTCCACCAGCGGCTGCGGAGGGAGGAGAGGCTTCACATCGTGAAGAGGGCGCCGATTCTACTGACCTTACCCTTCGGGAGGTGAGCGATACCCTCCTGATGGCGATCCAGACATGCCGCACTTCTCTCACCGGCAAGCTTGAAGAGGTCAGGGTGGACGTGGGCCTCCTACGGCAGGACTTTCAGACCTTGAGGGAGCGGGTGACTGAGACTGAGACACGCATCTCCACCCTGGAAGACACGGTACAGCCTCTACCCTCTTCACTCCGCGAGGTCCGGGAGCAATTGGATTTGGCCCGTCAGAAGAATGACGACCTCGAGAACCGGCTGCGCCGGAATAACATTAGAGTGATCGGTCTCCCTGAGCGGGCGGAGGGTCAGAACCCGGGGGCCTATGTGGAGTCCTGGATCAAAGAGCTCTTTCCGGATGCCCCCTTCTCAGCTGCTTACGCCGTGGAGAGAGCACACCGAGTACCATCTAAGCCACCGATCCCTGGTGCGCCTCCTCGTCCTCTATTGGCGAGGTTTCTCAACTGCAATGATCGGGACTTGATCCTCCGCTCTGCCCGGCGGATGCCGGAGATCATAGTGCAGAACGCAAAGGTATCCATTTTCCCGGACTTCTCCTCTGATCTTCAACGCAAGAGGGCCTCGTTTACTTCTATCAAGGCGCGGCTGAGAGAGAGAGGGGTACCATACTCCATGGCATACCCTGCCCGGTTGAGGATCGTGGATGGTGACCGGGCGGTTTTCTTTACTTCCCCGCAGGATGCGGATGACTGGCTGCGGCGCCAACGTTGATCCGGATCCTGTAGGTGACCCAGGATTATGTGGTGAGATGGAGATGCTGGTACAGGACCTCCTGCCATGACCTTTACCCTCCCTCCCCTTGCCTCTATCCCCCTGTATGGCCCCGGTCTCCTGGACCCCTTTGCGGAGCTCAAGGTACTGTGATTCCCCGGGAGGGGTTTTTTTTTTTCCCCGTTTCCTTCCCCCCTTCCCATCTCCTCCCCCCTCCCCGGGAGCCTGGTCTCCCCAGGCCCTCCATTCTCCCCATGCACCTGATGTCTCCCTGATGCTCCCAGGCCTTACCTCTCCCTTCCCTCGCCCCCATCCTGTTGCTTACTTTGGACTGCTGTGTGCCCTGATTCAGGACTGTTCCTCCGGGACTGCATGAGGGCCCTACCCTGACCCTCTGAAGGGATTTATTCTGTCCCTCTCCAGTCTACCTGCCACGTCACCCTGTCCCTTTTCCCTGGGTCGGTTCATTTTTTTAAATTTTTTTATTTTGGAGTCTCAGACTTGGAGGACATCGGCCGCTGGATTACTATTACACGATCTCTATCTGGTCTCCTTCCCCCCTCCCTGATGTGCCAGTTTCCCCCCCCCTTCCCGTTCCCCCTTCCTAACCGAACCCCCCCCCCCCCCCATAGTGCCTGAGACCTTTTGTTCCTCGATTACCTGGACTGTCCCTTGCTGTGTGACTCCTGTTTGCTGGGATAATTATATATATATTTTTTTTTTCTTTTATTCTTTTTTTTTTTTTTTCCATTTGTGGGGGGTCGGGGTGACGGGTGGACAATCTCCTGAGTCGGGGATGGGATTTACTGTTGATCATATATGTTTTATCATTTTCTATTTCCTCTCTTTCTCCTGCTTCCCCTATCCTTCTCTCCTTCGCAAGACCCTCCCTCCACCCCCTGTTTTCCCCCTCCCGTCCCCCCTCTCTCTCTCTTTTTCTTTTTATTATTATTATTTTTTTTTTTCTTTTTTTTTTTTCTTTCCTGTACTTCCTTCCTCTCTCTCTCCCTGATTTCTCCTTTTTTCCCTTTTTTCTCTTCCTTTTTTTCCCTTCCCCCCCCCCCCCTGTTTTTATTTTCCTGTATTTTCCTCTACTTCTTCTCTCGGGTCCCAGTTGGACTCATATTCTCCTAATGATTGATGAACATACTCAGGGTTCTCCACTGTTAGCATGTATGAGCAGGTTCTCCCCACTAGATGGAGCTGTTGCTCCACTGATGCTTATGCAACACTGGTATAGATATGTTTACTGTTTGATTTATTTACTGGTCCCCTACTTAGTTTGGGGTTTCATTTTGCCTCCAAGATACCTACCCGCGAGGTCGCCTATTAGTAGGGTTTTTTGTCTTACCACTTCAGTACTATGGCCTATATATGGTCCCGCGCATCCCTGTCAGTGTTTCTCACCCCGGCTGGGGCATGTATGTCTTCTCTGTCTTTACCTCTCCCCCTGCTGTTTTACGTGTTGTCTCTTCTTATGGCTGATATTAAGATAATGTCATGGAATGTTAGAGGAGCACGCACCCCGCGCAAGCGCACTATGATATTCTCCCATATTAGAAAGTATCAGCCTCATATTGTGGCACTGCAGGAGACACATCTTACTCCAGATAAAGCTGGACAGTTTTCTAAACCCTGGGTCCAATGGTCCTTGCACTCCTATCACACGTCCTTCTCAAGGGGGGTTTCCCTACTGGTTAGTCGGAGAGTAAGGTGGGACCCAGTTACAGTACGTAAGGATTCACAGGGTCGTTTTATCTTTGTATACGCATTTTTAAATAATGTGCCTTTTGTCTTCTTATTCATATACAACCCTCCCCCTGCCTCTATGGATATACTCCATAGGGCGGTTACCTTCGCAGCTAGTTATCCCTCTGCCCGTGTCCTCTGTATGGGGGACTTCAACATGGTACCGAATCCGTCCCTAGATCGCCATAGCCCCAGGGGGGTCCCGGTGGGAGTTGGGGGTGGCCCTTTATCGCTGTTTTTGGAGGAGGTTGGATGGGTAGACATTTTTAGGGCCAGGTACCCTCAGGCTAGGCAATACTCTTGTCACACTCTGGGCAGAAATGCGCTGTCCAGGATCGACCTTGCATGTGGCAACTCGCTCCTTCTTCCCCAGGTTTCAGCGGTTTCCTATGAACCGCGGGCTATATCAGACCATTCCCCCCTAATGCTTGATGTCTCCATGGTAGATCCTGGTTCACCGCGAAGGTGGAAAATCCACCCTTTCTGGCTGGAACAGATAGGCTCCTGCGACCGTATTCCGGACCAGCTTCGAGTCTTTCTTGAGGCCAATTCCCCTGGGAGTTCCCCCATCCTGGTGTGGGAGACATTGAAGGCGTATTTGAGGGGGTGCTTGCGCTCCACTATCTCCTTTCTCAAAAAGTCAGCGTCTAGGCGGGAGGAGGAGCTGGCTGGACGATGTGCGGAGCTGGAGGCCCGATACGTTGCGGACTCATCCGAGGCTAATAAGGTTGAATGGCTGAGTGCGGGGCGGCAATATATGCTGCACCTCTCAGAGAAGGCCAATAGAAAGCTGTTTTTCACAAAACAATTCTACTTTGAACATGGCAATCAATCTAGTAAGCTGTTAGCACATATAGTCAGGCAGAACTCTTCTGCCCCTGCGATTCTTAAGATAGTGGCCTCGGATGGGTCCGAGCTGTTGGGGGTTGCGGACATTGCGCGTTGCTTTGCCACATACTACTCTAATCTTTATTCTTCACAGGTGCAGTATGGTGCTGAGGAGCTGGACACCTACCTGGACGGTATTGACTTTCCGGTACTATCGGATAGTGATCGGATGATGTTGGAGGCCCCCCTCTCCTTACTGGAGATTCAGGATGCCATGGGGGACATGACTAAGGGTAAATCTCCGGGCCCTGATGGCCTTCCATTGGAGGTTTACTTGCGGTATTCTGACATGCTCCTTCCATCCCTGCTTGCAATGTTTGAACGGGCATTTGAGGATGGTATTCTACCTGCCTCTATGTATGAGGCAACCATAGTTGTCCTCCTAAAACCTGATAAAAATCCTGTGGAGTGCGGTTCTTACAGACCCATTTCGCTGCTGAATCTGGATTATAAGGTGCTTACGAAAGTTTTAGCTAACCGATTGAACAAGGTAATCCTATCCATAATTCACCCAGATCAATCCGGCTTCATGCCTGGCAAATCCACATCCGATAACATCCGTAGGGTACAGGCGGCTGTCCAGGTGGGGAACGCTCTGGGGGGAGATTGGGCTTTGGCGTCGCTGGACGCCGCCAAGGCCTTTGATTCCGTGGAATGGGGTTATTTGCAGGCTACCCTTGTTAAATTTGGTTTTGGTCCTAACTTTAGAAAATGGGTGTCCCTCCTGTACAGATGCCCGCAGGCCCAGATCCTGGTGAATGGTGTGTGTTCTTCCCCATTTGCTCTCGGCCGGGGCACGCGTCAGGGGTGTCCCTTGTCCCCGCTTCTGTTTGCGGTGGCAGTGGAGCCCCTCGCCCTCCGCATTCGGCAGGATCCTGGCTTCCGAGGTATGTCTACGGGGGGCCGGGAGGAGCGTATAGGCCTCTATGCCGATGATATGGTGTTATTCCTCTCTGACCCTACATTGATGCTTCCTTATGTCATGGCACTCATGGACCGTTTTGGGTATTTCTCTGGTCTACTCATCAACTGGACTAAGTCTGCAGTGATGCCGCTTCTGTCTAGGGATTGGCCCCCGGTAATGAATGGCCTCCCGGTGGTTTCCTCATTTAAGTATTTGGGGGTTCACATTCACAGAGATCCTTTGCTTGACCTGTCCGCCAACATACTCACTCTACTTCCTTATGTTAAAGCGAAGTTCCGGGTGTGGGCCACGCTCCCATTATCGGTCGCTGGCTGTATCAATCTTATTAAACTCATTGTCTTACCTAAGTGCCTTTATGCGCTGGAGCATGCCTCAGTGCCTGTACCTAGACACTTCTTTGATTCTCTTCACTCCCTTCTTTCACCATTTATTTGGGGCCCCAATAGACCTAAAATTCGGCTAACCACGTTACAACGCCCCAAGTTGGCGGCGGGAATGTCACTCCCTGATTTTTATTTATATTATTTGGCCGGTCAACTTCGGTATATCAGGCACTGGATCTCTGGGGATGTGGTGCCGGATTCCGAACAGTCCTTAGCTAGGTCTGTCCCGATAATGACCCTTAGGATGCTGCTAGATAGCCCTGTCCTTGGTGGTAGAGCTTACCTCCAACTTCATAAGCTGGCCATAAAGGTATGGCGGGCTGTTAAGGGGATATATGGATATACTGACATCGCTGAGGATACCCCTCTATGGCATAATCCTCAACTTCCTCAAGTGAGCGATGCTCTGGACCCAGTCTTCTGGCAGAACGCGGGGGTGCTTACTTTGGGGCATGTTTATCGTGACAATGTGCTCTGTTCATTTGATCAGTTGCAATCCAGTCATGCTCTTCCCAGAAACAGTTTTTTTAAATACCTCCAGCTCCGACACGCCCTGAATGCCCAGTTCCCAATGGGGAGCCCATTGATATCAGCGTTTCCCCTCATTGGGGTTCTGAAGTCACAGGGTCCCAGGGAGCTGGTGTCCATCCTGTACACGCACCTTATTCAGGCCAAGAACTCCCGCACTCCAGTACCGGCGGTCCGGCATTGGGAATCCCATATCCCTAATTTGACTAAGGATGAATGGGAGGACATTTTTTCCTCCCACATGTTAGTGTCCCCGGCAGCGAATAATAAATTGATCCAATTGAACATTATACACTATAGTTATATCACTCCTTTAAGGCTCCATAGAATGGGTCGTTCAGACTCCGATGCTTGTCATCGCTGTAGCGCTGCCAGGGCAGACTTTTGGCATTTGATATGGGCCTGCCCCTATATCGCAGCTTTCTGGCATGCAGTGCTCACTTTTTTAGCTACTCTGGCTCAACCTTCCCTATCTCTTGATCCTTTGATCTGCCTTTTTGGTATCTTAGATGAAGAGATATGGACACATCACGTACGTACGTTTTTGCGGGAAACTTTGTTCTTGGCCAGGAAGGCTATTGCTCTTAAATGGATGGACCCCGGCTCTCCTACCCTGACTCAATGGAAGGCTATGGTAAATGCTACATTGCCTTTCTCACACATAGTGTACAAAAATAGGAAGTGCCCGGGTAAATTTTATTCTGTGTGGGGTGGTTGGTGTTCCTCTCCCTTGACTCAATGCTCGTACTCTGTGACCTCCTCTGGGACAATGTAAGATACATTGATGCTATGCTTGCTGTCTGTTGTCTCTACTAACCTTTGTTTCTCTTTCTGTGTACGTTTGTCGATTCTTTTTCTCTTCCTTGGATGCGTGGGTTGCCTTTCGGGGTTATTTATCATGGGTTATTTGATGGTACCACTAACTAGTGATAGTATTGGTGCTCCTCGCGGGATGGTATACGATTGCTAATTTTGGCGAATGTTCGCCTTCTTGTTCTATTTTGTTTTCAGTTTACCTACCTCAGTTGGGTAGTGTTTTATGACTTCGATGTATACCATGTGATGTAACCTGGAGTATCCTGTCGCTTGCATTCTGTATTTTGATGTATGGTCTCATGACCCTTTTCTATGTACTGTAGATATGCTTCGTGTTCACTTTAATGGGCCTGTGGTCTAAAGTTATTTACTTTTCAATAAAACGAATTAAAAAAAAAAAAACGATATCGGTCGATCCCTAATTATATGTAAGGGACGCATGCGGCCTAGCCTCACCCAGCTGCTACCTCCAGTGGCCCCCAGATAATTTGACTTTGAGACCCCTGCTCTAGAACCCCAAATATACCTTCGCCATCTCTCCCATCCCGCCCTATCCAAGAAATCGTTTAACCCTTTCATGCATCCTGCCTTGGCTCCCAAAACACTTATAGCTAAATGTTGGAAACAAACTCTCCCTCCCTCTGAGTCTGACCTACTTCCCTGTATCTGAGAGATCCGCTCCTTGGAATGCCTTACAGCTTTTTGAATAACTATTCCCTCTTTTCTCTCGGTTTGGGAACCTTGGGATCGTTTCTCTGATCGACAACCACCTTGACCTGTCGAGCTCCCTTCCTTATCTGCTTTCTTCTCTCTTTTTCTTTTTCCTTTTCCTCCTGGTCCCATGTCTTATGTCTTATGTGTATGTTTCTGTGGTATCTTAGTGCTCTTCCTCCACCCCCTTTCCCCTCCCCCTTCCTCATGTTTGTGTTACCCTTTGGGACTTGTCGATAATTGTTCTGATATCGAAATGTGCCTTCTCTTGGCTGCGTCCGGTGTTAGTATTGACCTTTATTTTACAAGATATGCTATAGCAGCCTGTCGTAAGCCTTCAGGGTATGCCTTTCTGTATCTTTGTGGGCATGGCCCGTATTGTTATAATTACTTGTTATTTTCTTTGTTTATATATTTGAAAAATTTCAAAAAAAATTTACAGTAAAAAAAAATAAAAAATAGTAGGGACAGAAACAGAGGTGTGTAATGAAGGTGACAACTGTGTCTGGATGGTGAACAAGAAAACAGTGGGAGCTGTTCATGCTCAAAAAACCCACTCTACTGGTGGTCTGTCTGTATGTCCAATTCGCTTAAATGTGCCAGTCACCAGCAAAGAACTTTATGTACAGCTTAAAAGTGCATGGTGTGTAGGGGGACCTTGCTAAATGTAAGTGTCAGGTTAGGTAGTCAGGTTAGGGAATGTTATAAATCTATTTAAAAATGTGTTATCAGAGAACACTTAAAACTGTAGACGTTAGAAATAAGGAATTTTGCTAAGTTGAAAGAGCTGTTGTGAAATAGCACACATAATAACCACCTTTTATGGTGAATGGATAAAACCAAAATAAAGATTTTTGCATTATACTTTGAGAAAGGAAACCACTATATTTCAACATAAAAACCTCATAAAGTTTGTGAAACACAGTGGTGGTAGTATCATGGTTTGAGTCTGTTTTCTGCAGCTGGGCCAGGATGGTTTTCCATTATAGATGAAACAAAGAATTATGACTTGGGAGGGGCGTGACATGCTGGAGAGAGGACGCGCACTGTGAGAGCTACCGCTGGGCTGCAGCTATAACAGGCTGAAAAGATTGTAATGGGTGCCAGATCCCACTCCAAAAAGTAGAAGTAAGTACCTAAACTGGCTGTGTCTCCTCCTGGCCGCATATCACACTTCTTCCCGCTACAGGGCACCGCCACCGCTCTGAATACAGCGCGGGCTTCAGTCGCAGTTTCCCCACGGCAGACCCACATGACCGCTCCAGACGGAAGCCCTGTAGCTGCAGAGCAGAAACCTGAAGCTTCAGGTCGTCTGTCCTCAGTCGCTGCGGCTGAGACCCGTCACACCTCACCGCTCCTGCCCTCTGTGGACCCTACAGCGCAAGTAAGTGCTGCTGCCCAGCTCCAGATGGCTGATCCCAGCTGTCTTGTCTCCCGGGCCTGCTGAGAGAGCTCACCCCTCACAGCCCTCACCCAGCTCGCTCGCTTCTACTTTGCCAGGGCAGACACAATCCTCCTAGGCTCTAATCTATGCAGCAGCAGCTTCCTCAAGTACTATGGCAGACCTGCAGCTCCAGCAAACTAATGTTGCCTGTATGCCACTGGTCCCTTTTCCTGCTTATGTCTATATCCTGCTTTTCCTCCATTGATGTAATCTTTTTACCTAGTTCATTCTGCCCTCCCACCCATTAGTTACCATTGGGCATTAGGCCCGATTTAGTATTGTTTTGCCTGTTCAATGCAAGCATTTCTCCCTTATACTGGGATTATGCTCATTTAGATGCCTGTGTTTACTACGCTTTGTGGATGTTACTTTTACTGTCTCTGGTGACCCTCCTTTGGTACACCTTTCACGTTACCCCACTTAGTCTAGATGCTGGACTAGCTCCGGCAAAGTCTTTGGCCCTTATGGCTTTTCTTCTTAGTCCCTGTGCACCCGTGTCAGTGCGGTTCATGCTTTATGGTCTTTTCCGTTCTGCTAACTGTCCTGTTCTTTGTTTTTATTTTAGGCTCCTCCTTCGTTAGACTTCCCTGCGTTGCCGATTGGACGACATGCTGGCCTTTCCCTTAAGAGTCCCGTGCCCTTTCCTACATCCCACATGGCAGCTGATATATGTATTGCTACCCTTAAAGGGGTATTCCAGGATTTCTTTTTATTTGACTATGCTATAGGGGCTGTAAAGTTAGTGTAGTTCATAATATAGTGTCTGTACCCTAGTGTGATGGTTTTCTCACAATTCTTCTGTGATTTTCACCCCACTATTTATCTTTACCAGCATACAAAATTACTGTTGTCTCAGATTTTTCCCAGCTTGCAATGCAGCCGAGACCTGACTCACTAGTCAGCTGATGACAGGGAGCCTTGTCTGCTTCAATGGGTGGAGGGATCATTTGGTGGAAGAGAGATCAATCTGCAACTAATGCAACAGCTGTAGGCACCCTGATTGAAAACCACAGGTCTTTTGTTTCAATGGGTGGGGTGGCTGATGTGTGGGAGGGAGGAACATGGAATTGTGGGATTTGTAGTCAAAAAAAGAAAAGTCAAACAGGAAATACAAGTTCACAAACAGCTAGCCACAGTGTTATAGTAATCTGACATAGCCATTTAGCCCCAAGACAAGCGCAGATCCTTCCTGTAGATGAATACATTTTAGGGAGTATGTTTTAAAAAGGGGTGATTTGTGGGGGTACGGTAAGGTTCTGATAACGAAAATCCTTTCCAGGCATGGAGTGCAGCCTATATTTAATATGAGGTCCTGAAATCTACTTCTGGGTCCCACCAAGAGGCCAAACAACCAAATAGGGCCCAAGCGGGGGTATTGCAGAACACGAGACGGGCAGCGGAATAAAATATGGGGTGCAAAATATGTACGCAGGAAAACCTTTTTTTTTTCTTTAATACACCGGCAGGTGTATAACGTGTGGTATAACACTTAATTTAGCACAGAGACAGAAAAAAAGGTAGTATATGGTACGCTATTTGCTTGTATTTAGGCCCTTTGGCGTATTTGTACGCAGGAAAAAAAGTTGTCTTTAATACACCGGCAGGTGTATAACGTGTGGTATAACACTGAATTTAGCACAGAGACAGAGTAACAGGTGAAAAATGGTAAAAAGGCACTAAAGTCCATACTAATATGACTTATTTCTGAACAGCAGCAGGACAGTGCAGCACCACAAAAAAAAAAATCCAGGGATTAAACCCTAAATTGCACTCTGTCACACAATTCTGAGCAGCAGAAGATTTGTGGCGAAAAAAAAAAACTCAATTGGGCTGAAAAATGAGGAGATAAGATGCTTCAGAAAGTTCAGGCAGCTTGGAGATCTGTATGAGGCAGCTGACAGCTATCTGCCCCTCTCTGCTGCAATGCTCAATAACGTGAATAGGAGGTTTAGCTATCAATGATCCTTCTCAGTGTAACAGCAAAGCACTCTGCACTCCTGTCTTTCCCTAATGGTGATGTGACTAGCAGTTGCAGTGTAACGCTGTGGTATGAGCTATTCACACACACACAGTCCCGTCCTCTCCATCTGAGTGCATAGATGAAATGAAGAGAGGCAAGATGGCCGCCGATTATATAGGGGCTGTGACATCACAGGGGTCAGTGAACACTGATAGGCTGCATCTCACATGTGGTTCAGGGTCAGCCCGCCTACCTTCATTCCCGCCGCTGTTTCCCGCCCTCCCATAATCCCCTGCCCCATGTACTCACATGTGGATCCGCCATCTTAGGTCTCCAACAGCCTGGAACGCTGTAAAATGGAGTTTAATGAAGTGATTCGTGCGATAGAATCGCGGCAATATTCGTATTCGTTGCAAATCGAATTTTTCATGAAATTCGTAACGAATTCGAGTTCGTCAACTTCGATTCGCTCATCTCTACCAGAGAACTTTGTTTTTTGGACACAAAGATATTTAAAGATGTGGAAGGTACCTTACAGAGTACTATATTCAGAAAAAAGACTTCGACAAACAGCCTCCTGAGGTGAGAGAGTTGTCACCCGGGACGCCTGAAAAGGGGTATTCCCAAGGGCCAATACCTCCGCCTCAGGAGGAACTGTTCGTTATCACAGGACTTCAAAAAAGAGGCTTCAGTTATGAGGCAAAGATTCAGAGATAGGGGCTACCACTACTTTTTCTTATCACAGGCATATCATGCTGCTCATTCGACACCAAGGAACAAATTACTTACACCGAGATTTAATGAACCAGGACCCCATGGTTCCGCCATGAGAATTATTGGCAGGTTTGATCGACAATCCACAAATATTCGAACTATAATCTCCAATTATTGGAATATTTTAAAAATGGATTCGGACCTTAGGGACGTGATTAGCCCCTCACCTCTAATAACATACAGACGAGGACATAGTGTGGGCGACTTTCTAGTCCAGAGCCACCTCCATCCTGACAATTCTGCAGCTCAGAATTGGCTGAACAAAATGAACATCACATGATGTTTTAAATGCGGTAACTGTCGGGCTTGTCAATATATTACAAAAACCTCTACAGTACCATTACAATGTAAACCATTACCAATAAGACATTTCATTAATTGTACTTCTAAAGCAGTCATTTATGTCGCATACTGTACTTTCCTATATGTGGGAAAAACCATCAGAGAGTGGAAACGTAGAGTGCTGGAACACATAGGGGATGTGAGAAACACCAGAGACACACCCCTAGCGACTCATGTTAATCAAGTATACAAGGGCAATCTTTCGGACATACGCTTTGTGGGTATTGACCAAATAATACCCTCACAGCGAGGGGGAAACCTGGACAGACTACTGTTACAAAATGAATGTAAATGGATCTACAGATTGAATTCAGTATCACCATATGGTCTAAATGAGCAGCTAAATTTCGGGTGTTTTTTTGTAGGCGCATCTTGGTTGGTAATTAGGGGAGTAGACATTGTGGGTGACTTTTTGAGGTAGTTAGGGAATGTCGTAGTCGACCTACTCAGGAGTTTGAGGTCACCCTAGTCAGGGCCTCTAGGGACCAACAAGAGGTTCCAGAGCGGGACCGCCCTTTTTAGGGCGGCCACCCCGCCTAGGCCTGGGGTTTTCATACTAGGGATTAACAGGGTCAGTATAGACCCCCTTTAGAGCCACTGATTTATTCCCTCCCCCTCTACCCTTAGGTCTATCCCAGTCTCTCCTCTCTTGTATATACCCACTATGCGCCTAGATTTGTTATTAGCCCAAATTCAGATAAACACCTCTCCCTATATTGATACCATTCGTTCCTTGGTGTTGATGACATGAAACAGCATCCCTGTGATAGATGGGAAACCTACATCTGCCTCTGGGACTATTTAAGTCCCTACGTTTTTGTCAGATACATATTATTTGTCTCCTCTTCCATTAACTGATAATACATCTAAATAAATTGTAAGAAGAATGGCATTTGGCTAGATACTTACCTCAAACCCTTTTATTAGATATACTACGGTAATGGGGCGAGGTTGCTTACCTCGCACGCAGCCAGGCCTTGTACGGCAACACTCCCGTTTTGTCTGTGCGCGTCACAGAGCGGGCGGGGATTGCGTGCTATGTAATTTCCGTCTGAAACTGGTAGTGATGTCAGACGCCGGCATCTCGCCGCACAAGGTGAGTTGAGCTGGACCGAGATACGGCTCCCTGCGCAACTGCAGGTAACGCCGTGTCCGCATCCTGAGACAGCTAACTGTGAGTAACAACAGAAGGATGAATTTGTTCCCTGCTTTCTTTTTCAGGATAGGCACTGAATGGATTCTTTTTTTGCCTGTTTTTCTCTAGGTATGAGGAGCAGCCACGAATACTTGGCCCCAAGGGGATAGATAGACTATCCCAAACCTTTTCTTACAGGACACGGGAGTGGAGTCCCTTTTTCCTTACAGGATCAATTGAGCCCTTCCTAATAGTCCTATTGCATTGCATGCTATTTATTTACAGGGGTCATATATGCTGCATATACCAAAAATCTAGGAAATTGTTATATGTTATGGACATTTATATTTAACACCTCCCTGATGAAACCACCGTTCACTAGGTGGTAGAAACGCGTCGACTGTTCTGAATATTACTTCATTATGGAATTTGGGGCTGGAAGGGCCCAGAAGAGCCTCATAGTGCATGGTTGCTAATGGTGATGACCATTTTTTTTTCTTTATTTCTTGTTCGTTGTTGGTATACACAGGCACTTTTTGTAATTGGTGGATTTTAATAGAAACCTAGTAAAAGTTATGTATTAAGCACACCTTTTTGATAGAACACTCCTTAGTTGTGTCTAACTATTATTTAGTCTTCCAGCAGGACAATGACCCCAAACATACGTCAAAAAGCACCTAGAAATGGATGGCAACAAAGTGCTGGAGAGTTCTGAAGTGGCCAGCAATGAGTCCAGATCTAAATCCCATTAAACACCTGTAGAGAGATCATAAAATTGCTGTTGGGGAAAGGCACCCTTCCAATAAGAGAGACCTGGAGCAGTTTGCAAAGGAAGAGTAGTCCAACATTCCGGCTGAGAGGTGTAAGAAGCTTCTTGATGGTTATAGGAAGCGACTGATTTCAGTTATTTTTTCCAACGGGTGTGCAACCAAATATTCGGTTAAGGGTGACAATAAATTTGTCCAGCCCATTTTTGAAGTTGTGTGACATTATGGTGTGGTCTGGTGTGACATTATGTCCAATTAGCTTTTTTTCCTCCCTTTTTTGGTTTAGTTCCAATACACACAAAGAAATAAACGTGTATAGCATAACATGTGTTACTGAAATCCTTTTCTGTGAGAAATACTTAATTTTCTAGAAAAATTTCAGAGGTGCCAACATTTACAGCCATGACTGTATATCAACAGGTTACATCATTAAAGTGCAAAAGAGACAATGTTTACAGTATAGAACTGTCACATCATCAATCAGATACATAAGTGTCACCAGGTGCTGTAATATGCTCCATAGTAAACAATTTACAAATGGGGCGGAGAAAGGCATACACTCACCATTAGCCAGGAAAAAAACCTGCTCGGTACTGTAATTGGGACTCGGAATCTCACATGTAAAGGTGCACAACACTGATGGAGGAAATTAATGCAGACCAATAGAATAGCAAGAGGGTGGAGCGCCAGGTCAGCCATGTCACAACACGCTGCATACCTGAAACGCATGCGTGATAAACACAGATGAATAGCGTTCAGCCATATCAGTTAAGAGCAAACTGGTAAGCATAGAGCAATATGCAAGTGGAATACATCACAAAACGGCATAACTCATACCCAGTGTCTTGTAGAAATTCCACTGTCAACAGTTGCCGCATAGTATCCTAGGGGATATGGGGGAACCCCACATCTCACCAGGAACTTCTCATCCAACATCAGATCGAGGTTGCAGTTGGCATCCTCACATCATGGATCAGGAGGACAGAGCTTCACTGTCACACAGTATACGGAATGGAGATCACTATTCAGGTAGAGACGCACAGTGAAACGCAATGAAATAGCATCAAGTGTAAACATAGGCCAACGCAAAGTAAATTAAAAATAGAAATAAATGCCCAAATGAGTGGTCCGGCATCATGAACTTCCCGCAGGTAAAGAAAACCGCAAAATTAGGCATTGGTGAAGACGACTCGAACATCCGCGATCCAATCTAGGAAAAGTGAACTAAAAACACAATTAAAATATGCTCTCCAATGTTAAGCACATCATCAAGAAGAATAACATAAAAGACCGTATTTGTTCGCAGGTGTCACATTAAATTCGACATTCAAACCATTAGGGGTAAAGTGTTTACCTCAAAAATCTAGCGGAGTTCACAGCGTTTTAACAATGCAGTGCGATCACAGCCGGCTTTGGTCATAGGGACGTAAACAATGAATGTAAACCTTAGGTCAAGCTCGTTATGCCCAGCTTCGGCAAAATGCTTGGATACAAGCAAATCCATACGTTTTTTGTGAATCGTATATCTATGATGGTTGATGTGAGTACAAAACTCTAGGGTAGTTTCTACTACATTTTTCTCATATGTTTACACTTGATGCTATTTCATTGCGTTTCACTGTGCGTTTCTACCTGAATAGTGATCTCCATTCCGTATACCGTGTGACAGTGAAACTCTGCCCTCCTGATCCATGATGTGAGGATGCCGACTACAACCTCGTTATCATGTTGGATGAGAAGTTCCTGGTGAGATTGACACGGGCAAGAAAGAGCATAAATTACATATTTTCATGTACATGATATATATAATCTAATTTCATGTTCTTTCAATGTACGTGGATGTTTAAAACTGGGACCTTTATTCATAAGAGGGCAATTTACACAGAGACTACAAGGATAGGACCCTTTGTTCTGGACAGAAAGGTACCGCTGATTATCGAATGGTTTGAGGGACACGTCTGACTTCACCAATCGGTCTCTCAAATTACGTGGTCTTCGGTATGACATCAAAGGAGGGTTAACGAATTCTGGAACATTTGGAAAACATTTAGCAAGAATGGGCCAATGTTTGTTAATGACTAGCGATTTTATATGAACAATTGTTATATGTGGTTACAAATGCAATACGAGAATTGGAATTGTCTTGCCATTTGGCGGAGTGATGAATGAAGGACTGTCTTTCCATCACCATGACCCTGGTCTTGCTTTCCTGGAGTAAATCAATAGGATATGATCTCTGCGCAAAATTAGAGAATTGACTGCTGTATATTTTTCTATTTAGTTATTTTTAGTTACATACTGAACCAGTCCAACTTAATTGATGGTAAATATTACCCACTGTAGCATTACCCACATCTATTGCATTATTGTATTTTATAGGTCATATATACAGTGTATGCATGGCTTAGGGGTTTATTCCCCATTTACCTTCCATAAGTATTGGTATTCTTTTATTTCATTTTTTTGTTACCATGAATGCCCACCTTTCCCAGATAGGGACTGCCTTGCATTAGATTGCACATAGTACAATATTCACAAATGTGTCAATATATGTAGCAATCACGGTGTTCCCTCACAGCTATGTTTTTAAAACGTCCAATGAGTATGTATTTTTAAGGAGGAGGGGCATGTTGTTGCATTTCTGATTTACATATTTTTCTATTATTATGACTATATGGTTATTTTTTATAAGGTTTTGTAGGTTTACTATTGCTTTGTTTGTACTTAGCTATTTTATGTGGCTTATTCATTTTGAATAAGTATAGTTCTTCTCAGTAGGTTGTGGTTTCCATCTTTAGCTATCATTGCATCCAAGACAAAAGAGAGACTGAGCTGAGCTGAAGAAGATAGACCTCCATTCCAGCCTCCATTGCAGTCTCGTTATGCACCTTTGAGCGTGTGCATGAGGCCATTTAACATAGACACCTGGCTCATAGCCCAATGTTATGCAAGCATCTTTGGATAGTTAAAGGGGTAATCCAGGATTTATTTTTTTTTGTTTGACTATGCTACAGGGGCTGTAAAGTAGGTGTAGTTCATAATATAGTGTCTGTACTTGTGTGTGACGTTTTTTCACAAATCATATGTGATTGTTACCCCAATATTTATTTTTAACAGTATACAAAATGACTGTTGTTTCAGATTTTTCTCAGGTTGCAATGCCTGACTCACTAGTCAGCTGATGAGAGGCAGCCTGTCTGCTTCAATGGGTGGAGTGATCGCTTGGTGTGGGAGAGATAAGTCTGAAACTAATGCAACAGCTGTAGGCCCCATGATTGAAAACCACATGTCTTTTAAATGGATGAAGCTGCTTATGTTTCAATGGGTGACTGATGTGTGAAAGGGAGGAAAATGGAATTGTGGGATTTGCAGTCAAAAGAAGAAAAGTCAAACAGGAAATACCAGTTCACAAAAAGCTAGCCGCAGTATTATAGTAATCTCAAAACATAGCCATTTAGCCCCAAGACAAGCGCAGATCCTTCCTAAGCATGTCCATTACTGTCTGCCAGGTATGTACTAAAATCACCTTATGGTGGATAACCCCTTTAATGCAGACAATGTTTGATGCCCTAGCTTGGTACATGAAGTTCAATTTCAAGAAATTTTCTAAATTACCAATCTCATGGTTAGGGAGGATTTCGGTAGTAAAAGTGGTTCTATTATCTAAAATATTATATTTGTTTCGCAATCTTCCAATAAAATTCACATTAGTAATTATAAAAAAATTACAAAATATGCAATAGCAAAAACTGGAAGTCATTACAAGTCCCAAGTATAACAATAATACTAAGTTCCTTAAGTCAAGTGTTTACAATGGAGAGGCTAAGGTTGGATACAATAGAGAGCTTAACATCATACGATAGTCATAGTAGTATTTGGGACCATAAGATAAAAAGAATAGAAGAAATAAGGCGGGCACAAACAGAATGAGGTAACACTCTGCAGATGTTTGCCTCTGTGCACCTCTTGCTGTCTTTTCAGTTTATTGTTGGTCTTCCAACAATTAAATAGCATAGACATCCTTGTCTATGCACATAGCGATCTGCCAGAGTGATAAACCAAGGTCTCTAAGTTGAAGGATTCTGTACCTCTCGGTTCGTGACAAGTGGCAATAACTGTCAAATAGACATACAGGAGGCATTGCACATACTGTATTGAAGTGATCAGATTTCTAATGGATTTCATGTGGCTGAAAAATTAGCTTTCAATATATTTTATAAAAGATTGAAAGCAAACTTTTTAGCCATATGCAATTGAATTGAAGCCCCTCCCACATGCCAAATATTGGAGCTAGGTGCTGGAAAAGTTGATCATTTGCAGATCTTATGTACACCTGATATTTCCTCGATTTGCATATCCTTGACTTGTCCTTCTTGGTGTTGCAATTTCAATGTTGATTAGTGTATCTACTAAAAAAAAATAAGGCATTCCTCCTCCTGCCAAGGACTGAGTGCACTAATTAAAGTATGTAACCCAAATTACACATTAAATACTCTATAACAGTAGATCATAAAGAACAACCAAAGACAAGGCATCAGGTATTGTAAATTGTTAGTTGATGTGTATATATAGTCTTATGTCCATATCCCACAGCACCCTTGAGAAAATCGCTCCCAGGCAGCATAAAGCGTGGGGTTACAGTAAGACACTCGTCCTTGTGCTTTTCTTCATCTTTACTTTCCATCTGTTCCTTTCCCTTGATCTTACACTTGACTCCAGAGACAGGGTCACTTTTTGGGTCAAGTTTATCCATGATATGGCATTATGAATTTCATATTATTTGGTCTGGTATAGTCGGTATTTTAACACTAGACTTTCATTCTATTTCTGTTTGTGTTCTGGTTAAGCCCCCTATTTAGCTTGTTGGTACACAACTTGATCTTGCTGCAGCATGATATGCTGACCACAGGGAACCCGGAAGAGGAGCACATGGTGACCACAGCTGGACAACTGAAGCACTAGGTGTGTGATGGGAGGTAAGTAAATGTTTATTTTTTTTTTTAATACCTGACAAAATGGTAAATTTAATTAAAAATTCTATCCCAGAGGACTCCTTTAATGGCCGGGGCGTGTATTCAGCTCCAGCCAGCCAGTAAACAGGATCTTGTGTGTTGCACGCTGTATAATAATGGGGGATTTAGGTCAGGCAATCACCATACTATAAACAGATATGTGATCATCCCCCAATCACCTATACATGCCACTAAATAGTTGTTTATTTTTTTGTTCTTTTAAACTTTTATAATCAGGATAAATTAATCCTTAACCCAATATCGAAAAATCATGAATTCCACAACATTTGGAGTGGGTTGGAGGTATCTCTTTATTAGGCTGGGTTCACACTACGTTTTTGCCATACATTTTTTGCCAATCCGTTTTTCGAAAGAAAACCGTATGGCAAAAAAACGGATGGAACAGTATGGAAAAAAGTAAACCGTATGTGTTTTTAAACAGTATACTGTTTTTAAAAGTGCATACAGTTCTGTCAGTTTTTATTTAAAAAAAACCCATAAGTTTTTGAAAATTTTGTCCATTTTTAACCCCTTAAGGACACAGCCCATTTTCACCTCTAGGACACAGCCCTTTTTTGCACATCTGACCACTGTCACTTTAAACATTAATAACTCTGGAATGCTTTTACTTATCAATCTGATTCCGAGACTGTTTTTTCGTGACATATTCTACTTTAACATAGTGGTAAATTTTTGTGGTAACTTGCATCCTTTCTTGGTGAAAAATCCCCAAATTTGATGAAAAAATTGAAAATTTTGCATTTTCCTAACTTTGAAGCTCTCTGCTTGTAAGGAAAATGGATATTCCAAATATTTTTTTTTGGATTCACATATACAATATGTCCACTTTATGTTTGCCTCATAAAATTTATGAGTTTTTACTATTGGAAGACATCAGAGGGCTTCAAAGTTCAGCAGCAATTTTACAATTTTTCACAAAATTTTCAAACTCGCTATTTTTCATGGACCAGTTCAGGTTTGAAGTGGATTTGAAGGGTCTTAATATTAGAAATACCCCATAAATGACCCCATTATAAAAACTACACCCCCCAAAGTATTCAAAATTACATTCAGTAAGTGTTTTAACCCTTTAGGTGTTTCACAGGAAAAGCAGCAAAGTGAAGGAGAAAATTCAAAATCTTAATTTTTTACACTTGCATGTTCTTGTAGACCCAATTTTTGAATTTTTACAAGGGGTAAAAGGATAAAATTTATACTTGAATTTGTAGCCCAATTTCTCTCGAGTAAGCACATACCTCATATGTCTATGTAAATTGTTCGGCGGGCGCAGTAGAGGGCTCAGAAGCGAAGGAGCGACAAGGGGATTTTGGAGAGTACGTTTTTCTGAAATGGTTTTTGGGGGGCATGTTGCATTTAGGAAGCCCCTATGGTGCCAAAACAGCAAAAAAAAAAACACATGGCATACCATTTTGGAAACTATACCCCTTGAGGAATGTAACATGGATTTAAGTGAGCCTTAGTACCCCACAGGTGTTTCATGACTTTTGCATATGTAAAAAAAAAAAAATGTTTTCACTAAAATGTGTTTCCCCCCAAATTTCACATTTTTGCAAGGGTTATTAGCAGAAAATACCCCCCAAAATTTGTAACCCCATCTCTTCTGAGTATGGAGGTACCCCATAAGTTGACCTGAAGTGCACTACGGGCGAACTACAATGCTCAGAAGAGAAGGAGTCATATTTGGCTTTTTGAGAGCAAATTTTGCTAGGGGGCATGTCGCATTTAGGAAGCCCCTATGGTGCCAGGACAGCAAATAAAAAAACCACATGGCATACCATTTTGGAAACTAGACCCCTTGAGGAACGTAACAAGGGATAAAGTGAACCTTAATACCCCACAGGTGTTTCACGACTTTTGCATATGTAAATGCTTGTTTTCCCCCAAATTTTACATTTTTACAAGGGATAATAGCAGAAAATACCCCCCAAAATTTGTAACCGCATCTCTTCTGAGTATGGAAATACCCCATAAGTGGACGTGAAGTGCACTGGGGCCAAACTACAATGCTCAGAAGTGAAGGAGCATCATTGAGCTTTTGGAGAGAGAATTTGGCCATGTGCATTTCCAAAGCCCCCTGTGGTGCCAGAACAGTGGACCCTCCCACATTTGACCCCATTTTTTAAAACTACACCCATCACGGAAGGTAATAAGGGGTGCAGAGAGAATTTACACCCCACTGGCATTTGACGGATCTTTGGAACAGTGGGCTGTGCAAATTAAACATTTTATTTTTCATTTTCACAGACCCCTGTTTCAAAAATCTGTCAGACACCTGTGGGGTGTAAATGCTCACTGTACCCCTTATTACATTCCGTGAGGGGTGTAGTTTCCAAAATGGGGTCACATGTGGGTATTTATTGTTTTGCACTTATGTCAGAACCGCTGTAAAATCAGCCACCCCTGTGCAAATCACCAATTTAGACCTCAAATTTACATGGTGCACTCTCCCTTCTGAGCCTTGTTGTGCGTCCCCAGAACACTTTGCGCCCACATATGGGGTATCTCTGTACTCTGGAGAAATTGCGTTACAAATTTTGGAGGCTTTTTTCTTTTACCGCTTGTGAAATTTTAAAGTATGGGGCAACACCAGTATGTTAGTGTACAAAAATGTTTTTTTTTTACACTAACATGCTGGTGTAGACCCCAACTTTACCTTTTCATAAGGGGTAAAAGGAGAAAAAGCCCCCCAAAATTTGTTAGGCAATTTCTCCCGAGTACGGCGATACCCCATATGTGGCCCTAAACTGTTGCCTTGAAATATGACAGGGCTCCAAAGTGAGAGCGCCATGCGCATTTGAGGCCTAAATTAGGGATTTGCATAGGGGTGGACACAGGGGTATTCTACACCAGTGATTCCCAAACAGGGTGTCTCCAGCTGTTGCTAAACTCCCAGCATGCTTGGACAGTCAATGGCTGTCCGGAAATGCTGGGAGTTTTTGTTTTGCAACAGCTGGAGGCTCCGTTTTGGAAACACTGCTGTAGGATAAGTTTTTCATTTTTATTGGGGGGGAAGGGGGGTGGTAGGGGAGGGGGCAGTGTACGTGTGTATATGTAGTGTTTTACTCTTTATTTTATGTTAGTGTAGTGTAGTGTTTTTAGGTTACATTCACACTGACGGCGGATTACACTGAGTCTCCCGCTAGGAGTTTGAGCTGCGGCTGCAGCTCAAACTTGAAGCAGGGAACTCACTGTAATCCGCTGCCAGTGTGAATGTAACCTGTACATTCACATGGGAGGGGGGGGCAAAACTACAACTCCCAGCATGCATTGACAGAACGTGCATGCTGGGAGTTGTAGTTTTGCAACAGCTGGAGGCACACTGGTTGGAAAATACTGAGTTAGGTAATAGAACCTATTACCTAACTCGGTATTTCCCAACCAGTGTGCCTCCAGTTGTTGCAGAACTACAACTCTCAGCATGTACTGATTGCCAAAGGGAATGCTGGGAGATGTAGTTATGCAACAGCTGGAGGCACGCAAGTACAACTCCCAGCATGCCGAGACAGCCATTTGCTGTTCCTGAATGCTGGGAGTTGTAGTTTTGCAAGATTTAGAGGGGTTCAGTATGGAGATCACTGACAGTGGTCTCTAAACTGTGGCCCTCCAGATGTTGCAAAACTACAAATCTCAGCATGCTAAGACAGCAAACTGCTGTCTGGGCATGCTGGGAGTTGTAGTTTTGTAACATCTGGAGGGCTACAGTTTAGAGACCACTGTCAGTGATCTCTAGCCTGAACCCCATCTTGCAAAACTACAAATACCAGCATGCCAACACAGCAAACAGCTGTCAAGGCATGGTGGGGGTTGTAGTTTTGTAACATCTGGAGGGCCACCGTTTAGAGACCACTCTCCAAACTGTCGCCCTGCAGTTGTTGCTAGGCAACAGACTCCCGGACACACGGCGCCATACTCACCTCCACCGCCGCCATGATCACAGCCTCCGCCGGGTAAGTGACCGCTGGTGCCGCCGCCGCTACTACACGGTTCCCCCCGCTGTGCCCAGACACCGATGGGTGGGCATAGCGGGGGGGAACCGAACTTTAACCCCCCCCCGCCCCCAGTCTGCTATTGGTCGGTCGCTCGGCCGATCAATAGCAGGGATAGGAGGGGTGGCAACCCTGCCACCTCACTCCTATCTCTTCAAGGGGGATCGAGGGTGTCTTGGACACCCTCGATCCCCCTTATTTTATCGCGGAGACGCCGTTGATGGGCAGGGGGATAGCGCTCCCCCTGCAAACACCATAGATGCCGTGATCAGAACTGATCACGGCATCTATGGGGTTAATGCTGCCGGGACCGGCGCGATCGCGGCCCCGGCAGCTGCGGTGGGACTCCGGCTGTGATTGACAGCTGAGTCCCACCCGCGATCTCCCGCGCTGCCCACGGCAGAGCAGGAGATCGCTTGGACGTATGCATACGTCCATTTGCGCGAACGTGTAGTTCGCCTGGACGTATGCATACGTCCAATAGCGGGAAGGGGTTAATGGGAGGGGTCTTGGGTGGGGACTTTAGGATTCAAATGCGCATGTGCAAAGTAAAAACTTATAAATTTTTCCCGTATGGAACCGTATACATGTGCGTTTCCCATTGACGTCCATGTAAAAAAAAAAATATGCGGTTGCAGTACGTTTTTTAAACCGGAGACAAAATCGTGGTCAACCACGGTTTTGACTCCGGTTTAAAAACCGTACTGCAACCGCATACGTTTTTTTTTTTTTTTTACTGTTCCATACGTTTTTTTGCCATACGGTTTTCTTTAGAAAAACGGATTGAAAACAGTATGGCAAAAACGTAGTGTGAACCAAGCCTTAGCTGGTTTTGTCTACATAAACATATCCTCCCTTGTTTATGCACAAGAAAAGACAAGCACTCATGATATAACGGGGATAAATTCCCAATTTATTTTGGCATGCCAATAAAAATTTTTATACATGATTATATTTTATGAAAATGTTTATGTAGTCATAATTTTATGTGATTGTAAAACATTAAAGGAAAACTGCCAGCCGCTCACACTAAACTCAATACACCGGGTTACAGTGTGGGTGAACAGGAGTCCAACAAAGGGGTCACTTACTAAAATACATCCAGTAGGTCCTAAGATATGTCCCCCAGAAGATCCTTTGCTAAATTCAATCAATTGTGCACTAGAGGTGGGGGCCATGCCGGCTCAGTTTACATATTCATGGTCTGTGATTCTACATCTTAGGGACCTTGAGTGGTTGGTCACGTGAGCGCTCTGCTCATTACAACATGAATAAATAAAGTCAGTTGGCACATGCGCTTTAACGCGTAATTCACTGAATCTAGCAGAGGATCTTCTAGGAGACATACCTCAGGACCTATTGGACGTATTTTAGTAAGTGACCACTCAATGGACTCCTGGTCACCCACATTATTGGGTTTAGTGTGGGAAAACATGCTGTCAGTTTTCCCTTTAAAAAAAAAAAAAAAAGAGTTGATATTCATATCTAGTAAAAATGGGTCTTGGTGAGCCAATATAACAAAATTGAATCTATTAAACACTATTTATATCACTGAAATGCTAAGCATAGAACAGAGTAGGATCTGCATTAACTGCATTACCTTTTCTGCATTGCAGCTCTGAGATTAGGAAATGCTTGAAGGACCAAACTTCTGCTTCAATTTACACTGTATCTCCAAATCTCCCAACATTAAACAGGTTTACCACACATTCAATAATAATGTTCATGTCTAGCTAACTTTTAAAAGTAACTATCAATTTCCTGATCATACCTCGATGCATGTACACTGAACTGCAGCTCTGGTGTCTCCCCAGACCTGTTCATAATGTGGTTCTCCTGTTTCATGTAAGAATATTCTGATAGGAGTATAAAATGCACTTACCTATTGATTTTCCAGGATAAAGTTTTGACTGAGGATAACCGGGAATACTTGTCTCATCTTGAGCTCGAAGATTGTCAAACTCATGTTTGATGATATACTGACATTCAGCTATGCTGAGAAAATCTTCTCCATCTCCTGCGGTAAGAAAAGTGCATAAAAAAGTATAAAAGAACATGTTAATGTGCATATCTAGAAAAAACAGACTGACAGTCATTCATTACATAAAAACTAATATTAAACAGGTAAACAAGATAGTCATGGGAAAAAATGTATACTTATTTGAATTCTATGTTTTTTTACATATCAGGAGAAAAATATGGTCCTTAAGTCTCAAAATTAACCCCTTAAAGGGGTACTCCGCCCCTAGCATCTTATGCCCTATCCAAAGGATAGGGGATAAGATGTCAGATCGCGGGGGTCCCGCCGCTGGGGACCCCCGGGATCTCCGCAGCAGCACCCCGCTATCATTATTGCACAGAGCAAACTCGCTCTGTGCTGAATTACCGGCAATACAGGTCATCTGACATCTTATCCCGTATCCTTTGAATATGACATACGATTCTAGGGGAGGAGTACCCCTTTAAGGACGCAGATATTTTACATTTTTGCACTTTATTTTTTTTCTCCTTGTCTTATAATAATAATAATTGTAACGCTTTCAATTGTTCACCTCCAGACCCATATGAGGGCTTGTTCTTTGTTCCACACAATGAACTTTGTAATGACATCTTACATTTTACCACCAAATATACGTAAAAAAAAATATTAATAATAATAATAATGTATATATATATATATATACATACACACACACACACACACAATCAGTGACACTATAGATCTTAACATCTTGATTGCCCCAGATAGCAGAGTAATGGCTACATTGCACCGTAAGGAAACGGCAACAAATACATTGCTTCAGTGGGGCAGCTGTCACCCCCCCTGCACTAAAGAGGTGTATCCCGGTCGGACAGTACCTTAGGTTGCATCGTAATTGTTCGACTCTAGAAGAATTTAAAATAAAAGCGGCTGAACTCAGAATGAGATTAAAAGATCGAGGATACCCCAACAGAATTTAGAAAAAAGCTTATGTCAGGGCCTTATCCAGTAATCGCAAGTCCCTTCTCAGACGAAACGTTGAGGGGTATCTTACCAGACTACCCATCAATTACCTATCGACGAGGTAAAAATCTCAGTGACCATATCACAAGTAGCTGTCTACCACTGACACCTACTACGACAAGCTTGTTACATAATAAAACATTGGGGACATATCCTTGTAGCCAATATTACATTTGTAGATATGTCAAATCAAGTAGACTGTTTAAAAGTCAGGTTACAGCGCAAGAGTACACAATGAGGCACTTTGCTAACTGTAACACCACTGGTGTGGTCTATCTTCACACGTACTCCTGTCCGAAGAACTATGTGGGCAAAACAATAAGGTCCCTAAAAAACGGGTACAGGAGCACATGGGAGATATAGTTAACAAAATAAATACCCCCATTGGAGTTCATTTCAAAGAAAAACACCAAAGTTCAAGCAAGGACCAAGTGGTGCAGGTAATAGAAGTCATCAAACCATCTCCTGGGGGGGCAACTGGGATAGACGTATCCTGCAACGCGAAGCAGAATGGACCTTTTAATTGAGGTCTGTTAAACCCAAGGGCCTCAATGATTTTATATTTTTTGCTTGCTTCATTTGATGTATAAATTGGTAATAAGATACTACATTATAACTATTTGCTTTAATAAGATACTACAGTAGAACCATTTGCTTTACCACTCCAGCAATCAAACGATTGTCAAAAATTGTTCTACTCATTATCTATGCATATTACTTCCATACATCAAATGATTGTCTTAAAGTGGTAAACCCTTCATCTATGTATATCACTTTTATATTATGTTATAGTAATTTTTTTAGGGTCCTTATATATCTCTACACAATACACATTGGGTGTTCTTTTCTTTTGCTGACCTATATCTAGGTATAGAACGCAAATCTGTTTATCATTGTTCTACGTAGTATAGCCTCAATCCCTGCCCTCATCTTTACATCCATATATTTTTGTATTTACATTTATCTTAACATCTTCCTACACCATGATCAGCCATAACATCTATATATACCAGTCTATTCATTTACCTTAGCTGGAGGATATGATGTCAGTATAGAACTAGCGACTATTGAAACTCTTGCTCCATGCGCATGTGCAAACGGGGCTTAATGTTCTTTTGTTTTGCCCAGTTGCTAAGATACACTAATCCATAGCTCAGAACTGGAAAAGAGGCTTGATGCGCACCTACGTACATATGAAAACGAGGCTTGACGTGCACCCACATACAGATATGCCCGATCGTTAAGACTGCAAGCGAGGCTTGCAGTGTAGGATGACTACTTCCCCCGCATGCTCCTCCCATATACAACGTCTATCCTAATCGCATACTGATTGGCTGTTTCGCCATCCTGCGATGGGCTAGCACTAGGGGCGGGCATGTTTGAACACATGGGGATGTATAAATAACACACAGTTATTTCTAATCAGTGCACGGCCGCCATCAGAAGCCATGCACACAATCAAGATATACTGAGTGAGGCTTTAATGATACTACAGGACTGTCAGCGATTCCTGATGATCGGACAGTGAAACACGTTGAATCGCAATTACAGCTACCTCCCTAGGCTAACCTTTGCCAGAAGATACGCCGCGGAACACAGGTTTTTATTACCACACTTGCACAGCTGGTTACATTGCACAAGCCATTTAGTCAAGCGCTGCTATCTTATTGCACAGGCACTTTACCGCACTCACACCTCAAGAGAGTTCTCAATACCCTCATTATGCCTGATATGCTGGATGTATATGAACTGATAAAAATTGAAGTACAATAGGTGATTTAGGACTGGACTATTTACAAATGTGAATTGCTTGCTGCAGCATTATTTCAGGACTGTGCAATTGTATATTGAATACTTCTTTGCTATTATCAATGTGAAGCATGTAATGATATGCTCAGTCCGAAGTGTGTCATCATATTCTGGGACTGTGCAATTTACCAGTGCAATATACCTGGTGCAATACAATTACTGTTTACTGGGATTGTGCAATATACCTGTGTAAATTGGTCTCCTACTGTCGATAAAGAAAACAGGATTAACAATTTTTCCGCATACCAAAACTGGATTGGCGTATAGCAGGGATGGCGGCCGTTTGGTATAGTTTATCACTTTATTTATTTATTTATTTTTGGTTGCTTTTGTTGTGTGTTCATTTAAAATTGATACAATAAAGTTTGCAAGTTTAACCATCCACACCTTCAGTGCAATATACAACTCCTTTGGAAGGCTAATCTCTATATTATTGGGTTTTTCACAGTCAGTGCTATATACATATATATATATATATATATATATATATATATATATATAAGTGAAGAAATTCCAGCACTGGATGGCCTTCAGTGCGATGCAGGAGTCCCCCAGCGTGCCATGCTGGATAACTAAATATTTCCACTCCTAAGGACACAGCACCAGTCACGAGGTCCGGGTTGAATGCAGTTAAAACAGCTTTATTGCCTCAGGGTATAAAGTGCAACGTTTCGGCTCAGTAGCCTTTCTCAAGCATAATGAAACAGTGATATACAACATTCTTAAACAGGTGACCAAGCTATGTGATTGGTCAACTAGAAAAGAGAAAAGATCCAGCACTCCATGGTGTATTAAATGGGAGACCTGTGAGGTGGAGAGGTATATACTGACAAGGAGGCTCACCTGGTGTTGTTGTGTACCCCCATACACAACAATGGTGAGCACATAAAGTGTCCGCAGCAAAGCCGGCTGAACAGGAGGTAATGCAGAGAGAGACTTCTACAGGGGTGCCGGCTTTGAGAGGCGCAGGTCACAGGACAATGAAGGTAGGTAAAAGCAAGGGTAGTTTATTCTCCCAGCATGCAACGCGTTTCACTACATCTGGCACAAGAGACACATGGATGGTGAATTTATCAGGATGGTGAGAGCACATGTAAGAGGAAAGGTGGGAGGAGTGAGGAGGAAAGGAATGTAAAAAGACAGTCCTCTCAACCAGCGGACAAACTCAGCATTTACAATTATATATAAATTGTACAAACAGTATATAAAAACAATTAAAAAAAATGGAAAATTATGTATAAAAATATATAAAATTATACATATAAATAATCAATGAGAGAATAGAGAAGGGTCGTAAATTTTTCATCGAGCATTCTCTATGGTCTCATTCAGACCATGCGGTATTAAAGTAGACAAAGTAAATTTCCAATAGGATTCGCGGTTAATTAAACATTGGAAACGATTAGGTTTAGAAGGTGGAACAGATTCTAAAACAATTAAACGAAGAGATGATATGTCGCTTTTGTGAACATGAGTGAAGTGACGTGACACACTATGAAGTTGTGTGTCACGTCACTTCACTCATGTTCACAAAAGCGACATATCATCTCTTTGTTTATTTTAGAATCTGTTCCACCTTCTAAACTTAATCGTTTCCAATATTTAATTAACCTGCGAATCCTATTGAATATTTACTTTGTCTACTTTAATACCGCATGGTCTGAATGAGGCCATAGAGAATGCTCGATGAAAAATTTACGACCCTTCTCTATTCTCTCATTGATTATTGATATGTATAATTTTATATATTTTTATACATAATTTTTCATTTATTTATTTTTTTTAAATTGTTTTTATATACTGTTTGTACAATTTATATATAATTGTAAATGCTGAGTTTGTCCGCTGGTTGAGAGGACTGTCTTTTTACCTTCCTTTCCTCCCCCCTCCACCCTTTCCTCACTCCTCCCACCTTTCCTCTGACGTGTCCTCTCACCATCCTGATAAATTCACCATCCATGTGTCTCTTGTTATGCCTGATGAAGCTGCAGATGCAGTGAAACGCGTTGCATGCTGGGAGAATAAACTACCCTTGCTTTTACCTACCTTGATTGTCCTGTGACCTGTGCCTCTCAAAGCCGGCACCCCTGTTGATGTGATTGGTCAAGACACATCTGTGAATCATACAATACTCAGTGGTAAGACAGCCCACAGGCTGTCATTGGTTAAGACAATGTCCAAGTGACATAACAACTGTCAAAACATGTAAACATGCGTATAACTCATAAACACTGATATAAAGTGCAGCGCAGGTGACATGGCATACCATGGGGGGCTCCAGAGTTATGTAATTGGCATCCGATCTTCGGTATTATGGCTCAGGATCGTCAGTCACCTGGGGTCCGCGCTCCGTGATCCTGTTTGTAAACAGTGCCACTGCGGCTGCGCGGAATCCCCGTGTGCTGACGTGTGCCTATCTTGTCTGATCGCCCGGGAGGTTATCCCCTGCACATGCGCGGACCTCTGACGCGCAGTACAGCCCAGCTGTATGTCCACGAAACACAAGGATTCCCCAGCGCATGCACATTGTGTTCACATCGCGCTGCCGTCCTGAATCAATTGCGTTGGTCCCACTGACAGAAACTGTCAGTAGGAGCTTGCAATACACTTGACAGGAAACGGACGGGAGCCTGAAAAATTTTTTTGGAAGTCATATGTTAGGTGGGCGTTCAAACTTCTGGTGCTTGCTTGTGAGGTTATTCGTGGAGCTCCCAGTGGTGTGCGTATTCGCCTGATCCGTGAAATTATGAGGACCTAAATTGCCTAAAAAATACAATAAAAACCATAATTAAAAACCATAATTAAAAACAATGCCTTGTGTCAATTCAATTTCCTATGTATACACATTATTACTTGAACAGGAGAAGAAGAGGGGGGAGGAGGAAAAAGGAGGGGAGGGAAAAAAGGGGGGGGGGGAGAAAGAAAAGTAGGAAAATAGATACCCAAAGGGGTAAAAAAAAGAGGAAAAAAGAAAAACAAGGGAGAACAGAAAAAAGGGGGGGAGGGAAGGGTATGGAAGGTTGAAAAGGGGAAAAAAAGAAAGGAGGGAAAGGAAAAGAGAGAAAAAAACTGACCAGGAAAAAGAAAAAGGAAAGAAAGAAAGGGAAAATTTGAAAGTGAAAGAGAAAGCAACCAAAAGAATATCGTCACAGCACATTAAGGTCCCAGCGTTTACATATACGGTTTGAGATTGAAATCAATGTTCAATCCGTGTGGATACAAGGTATTCAATCTATGTATCCACCGGAGTTCTTTCTGTTTTAATATTTTCTCTCGGTCACCTCCTCTCCTCAATGGGGGAACATGGTCAATTATTCTGAAGCGAAGTTGACTAATATTGTGGCCCATTTCTATAAAGTGTTTAGGAATGGGATGTTCTATCTTCCCTGTCCTAATGGACGATTTATGTCCATTAAGACGGATACGGCATTCGTTAGTTGTTTCGCCTACGTAATGCAGCCCGCAAGGGCATTCCAAAAGATAAACCACAAACTACGATCTGCATGTATACCTTTCTCGAATTTTGAAAGTGTACCCCATTTGCGGGTGTATAAAAGTATCCCCTTTAATCATACTGTTGCAATGGCTGCACCCCAGGCAGGGAAAACTCCCTTTCCTGGGGCCCAGCCATGTATGATTTTCTTCCTGGGGCCCAGCCATGTATGGTTTTTGCAACTGAACTCCCTACATCTAATTTCACTAAAATGTCTTTATAACTGCGGCCTCTACGATAGGCCATAACCGGAGTGGCCGTTAAATTGGTGGTGCGGTGTATAATGTTCCAATTCTGTTTTATGATCTTAGCTATTTGGTTACTGCGTGTAGAGAAGGTAGAAACAAAGGGGACTCTCTCTTCCCTATCTTTATGTGTTAGTTGTAACAGTTCAGTTCTGTTTTTAGTCTCTACTTAGTGCGATGTTGTGTTAGCAATTTTTGTGGGTACCCGCTCTTTTTAAACTTTGTACACATATCATCCAGTCTGTCTGCCAGTTTCACAGAGGGCGAAACAATTCGTTTAACTCTCAGTAACTGGCTCCAGGGTAACGATTGGTTCATTGATCTAGGGTGGAAGCTATCGTAGGCCAGCAGATTGTTCCGATCAGTTTCTTTTGAAAACAGATCGGTTATCAGTTGGTCACCTTGAAGAGAAACTGTGCTGTCTAAAAATTGCAGAGAGCTTGGTGAGGACACCATGGTGAACTTTAGCTCAGGAAAGATATTGTTAAGTCCCTCCAAGAATAAATTCAATTCTGACTCAGTGCCAGTCTATGTGACAAACGTGTCATCGATATAGCGAATCCACGTCTGTATATATCTTAACAATGGCGAAGAGTAAATATATGATTCCTCTACATCGGTCATATAGATGTTCGCGTAGCTGGGTGCTACATTAGAGCCCATGGCTGTTCCCCTGTTCTGGACATAGAGATCATCCCCAAACAGAAAATAATTCTGTCTGAGGGTGACCCCCAATAAGTCCAGAACAAGGGAACAGGCTCCTTTTGTCATCTCAGAGTTTTGTAAACATTTGGCTACAGCGTGTACACCCCGATCATGTTCGATCGAGGTGTAAAGGTTCACCACATCGAAGGACACCAGGATTGTATGTCTATGGCCTTTTAATGGCATGATTTTTTGTAAGAAATCCGTGGTGTCCTGTACATATGACTTTGCTTGTGTGGCAAATTTACTCAGTATCCTGTCAAGAAACATTGCAATAGGAGAGAAAACAGAGTCCCTCCTGGAGACAATGGGTCTTCCGGGAGGGTTCTGTAGACTCTTGTGAATATTAGGCAGTATGTAGAATATGGGAGCGACATGTTGTTATAAAAACTGCTCACCGGAGATCCAAATCCGAGCAGGGAACAGGGCACACACAATCCTGGTGTCCTTCGATGTGGTGAACCTTTACACCTCGATCGAACATTATTGTGGTGTACAGGCTGTAGCCAAATGTTTACAAAACTCTGAGATGACAGAAGGAGCCTGTTCCCTTGTTCTGGACTTATTGGGGGTCATCCTCAGACAGAATTATTTTCTGTTTGGGGATGACCTCTATGTCCAGAACAGGGGAACAGCCATGGGATAGATGTTCGCGTAGCTGGGTGCTACATTAGAATGTAGCACCCAGCTACGCGAACATCTATATGACCGATGTAGAGGAATCATATACTTACTCTTCACCATTGTTAAGATATGTATAGACGTGGATTCGCTATATCCATGACACGTTTGTCATATGGACTGGCACTGAGTCAGAATTTAATTTATTTTTGGAGGGACTTAACAATATCTTTCCTGAGCTAAAGTTCACCATGGTGTCCTCACCAAGCTCTCTGCAATTTTTAGACAGCACAGTTTCTCGTCAAGATGACCAACTGATAACCGATCTGTTTTCAAAAGAAACTGATCGGAACAATCTGTTGGCCTACGATAGCTTCCACCCTAGATCAATGATCCAGTCGTTACCCTGGAGCCAGTTACTGAGAGTTAAACGAATTGTTTCGCCCTCGGTGAACCTGGCAGACAGACTGGATGATATGTGTACAAAGTTTAAAAAGAGAGGGTACCAACAAAAATTGCTAACACAACATCGCACTAAGTTGGAGACTAAAAACAGAACTGAACTGTTACAACCAACACATAAAGATAGGGAAGAGAGAGTCCCCTTTGTTTCTACCTTCTCTACACGCAGTAACCAAATAGCTAAGATCATAAAACAGAATTGGAACATTATACACCGTACCACCAATTTAACGGCCACTCCGGTTATGGTCCATCGTAGAGGCCGCAGTTATAAAGACAATTTAGAGAAATCAGATGTAGGGAGTTCAGTTGCAAAAACCAAAGAGAAACATACATGGCTGGGCCCCAGGAAAAGGAATTTTCCCTGCCTGGGGTGCAGCCATTGCAACAGTATGATTAAAGGGGATACTTTTACACACCCGCAAACGGGGTACACTTTCAAAATTCGAGAAAGGTATACATGCAGATCGTCATTTGTGGTTTATCTTTTGCAATGCCCTTACGGGCTGCATTACGTAGGCGAAACAACTAACGAATGCCGTATCCGTCTTAATGGACATAAATTGTCCATTAGGACCGGGAAGGTAGAACATCCCATTCCTAAACACTTTATAGAAATGGGCCACAATATTAGTCAACTTCGCTTCAGAATAATCGACCATGTTCCCCCATTGAGGAGAGGAGGTGACCGAGAGAAAATATTAAAACAGAAAGAACTCCGGTGGATACATAGATTGAATACCTTGTATCCACACGGATTGAACATAGATTTCAATCTCAAACCGTATATGTAAACGCTGGGACCTTAATGTGCTGTGACAATATTCTTTTGGTTCCTTTCTCTTACACTTTCTAATTTTCCCTTTCTTTCCTTTTTCTTTTTCCTAATCAGTTTATTTCTCTCTTTTCTTTTCCCTCCTTTCTTTTTTCCCCCCCTTCTCAACCTTCCATACCCTTCCCTCCACCTCCCCTTTTTTCTGTTCTCCCTTGTTTTTCTTCCTCTTTTTTTTTTACCCCTTTGGGCATCTATTTTCTTACTTTTCTTCCCCCCCCCCTTTTTTCCCTTCCCCCCCTCCCCTCCTTTTCCCCCCTCCCCCCTCTTCTTCTCCTGTTCAAGTAATAATGTGTGTATATATATATATATATATGAAATTCAATTGACGCAAGGCATTGTTTTTAATTATGGTTTTTATTGTATTTTTTGGCAATTTTGGTCCTCATAATTCCATGGATCAGGTGAATACGCGCACCACTGGGAGCTCCACGAATAACCTCACAAGCAAGGACCAGAAGTTTGAACGCCCACCTAACGTATGACTTCCCAAAAAATTTTCAGGCTCCCGTCAGATTCCTGTCAAGTGTATTGCGAGCTCCTACTGACAGTTTCTGTCAGTGGGACCAACGCAATTGATTCAGAACGGCAGAGCGATGTGAACACAATGCGCATGCGCTGGGGAATCCCTGTGTTTCGTGGACATACAGCTGGGCTGCACTGCGCGTCAGAGGGCCGCGCATGTACAGGGGATAACCTCCCGGGCGATCAGACAAGATAGGCACACGTCAGCACACGGGGAATCCGCGCAGTGGCTCTGTTTACTAACAGGATCATGGAGCGCTGACCCCGGGTGACTGACGATCCTGAGCCATAATACCGAAGATCGGATGCCAATTACATAACTCTGGAGCCCCCCATGGTATGCCATGTCACCTGCTCTGCACTTTATATCAGTGTTTATGAGTTATGCACATGTTTACATGTTTTGACAGTTGTTACGTCACTTGGACATTGTCTTAACCAATGACAGCCTGTGGGCTGTCTAACCACTGAGTATTGTATGATTCACAGATGTGTCTTGACCAATCGCATAGCTTGGTCACCTATTTAAGAATGTTGTATATCACTGTTTCATTATGCTTGAGAAAGGCTTCAGAGCCGAAACGTCGCACTTTATACCCTGATGCAATAAAGCCGTTTTAACTGCATTCAACCCGGACCTCGTGACTGGTGCTGTTTGCTTAGGAGTAGAAATATATATATATATGTATATGTATATATATATATATATATATATATATATATATATATATATATATAGTCATGGCCGTAAATGTTGGCACACCTGAAATTTTTCTAGAAAATTAAGTATTTCTCACAGAAAAGGATTGCAGTAACACATTTTGCTATACATATGTTTATTCCCTTTGTGTGTATTGGAACAAAACCAAAAAAGGGAGAAAAAAAGCAAATTGGACATGATGTCACACCAAACTCCAAAAATGGGCTGGACAAAATGATTGGCACCCTTTCAAGATTGTGGAAAAATAAGATTGTTTCAAGCATGTGATGCTCCTTTAAACTCACCTGGGGCAAGTAGCAGGTGTGGGCAATATATAAATCACACCTGAAAGCAGATAAAAAGGAGAGAAGTTCACTTAATCTTTGCATTGTGTGTGTGTGTGTGTGTGTGTGTGTGTGTGTGTGTGTGCCACACTAAGCATGGACAACAGAAAGAGGAGAAGAGAACTGTCTGAGGACTTGAGAACCAAAATTATGAAAAAATGTCAACAATCTTAAGGTTACAAGTCCATCGCTAGAGATCTAGATTTGCCTTTATCCACAGTGCACAACATTATCAAGAAGTTTGCAACCCATGGCACTGTAGCTAATCTCCCTCGGCGAGGAAGGAAGAGAAAAATTGATGAAAGGTGTCAATGCAGGATAGTCCGGATGGTGGATATGCAGCCTCAAACAAGTTCCAACGATATTCAAGCTGTCCTGCAGGCTCAGGGAGCATTAATGTCTGCGCAAACTATCTATCGAAATTTTTATGAAATTAAATGCTATGGCAGGAGACCCAGGAGGACCCCACTGCTGACACAGAGACATAATAAAACAAGACTACATTTTGCCAAAATAAACTTGATTAAACCAAAATCCTTCTGGGAAAACGTCTTGTAGACATCATTCTACTGTTTACCGAAAACGTAATGAGGCCTACAAAGAAAAGAACACAGTACTTACAGTGAAATATGGTGGAGGTTCAATGATGTTTTGGGGTTGTTTTGCTGCCTCTGGCACTGGGTGCATTGAATATGTGCAAGGCATCATGAAATCGGAGGATTACCAACAGATTTTGGGTCGCACTGTACAGCCCAGTGTCAGAAAGCTGGGTTTGCACCTGAGATCTTGGGTTTTTCTAGCAGGACATTTACCCCAAACATGCGTCAAAAAGCACCCAGAAATGGATGGCAACAAAAAGCGCTGGAAAGTTCTGAAGTGGCTTAATGAGTCCAGATCTAAATCCCATTGAACACCTGTGGAGAGATCTTAAAATTGCTGTTGGGAAAAGGCGCCCTTCCAATAAGAGAGACCTGGAGCAGTTTGCAAAGGAAGAGTGGTCCAACATTGCGGCTGAGAGGTGTAAGAAGCTTATTGATGGTCATAGGAAGTGACCGATTTGAGTTATTTTTTCCCAAAGGGTGTGCAACCAAATATTGTTAACTGGTTAACGACCATGGACATGTATACACGTCAATGTGCCATTAACTGAGTATGGCACTGGCTCCCGACTCGAGCCTTCGTTATATTGGCCAGCCCTCAGCTGATTCTTGTAGCTGAGGGCCAGCGTTAATAGCCGACATGCGGCCGGCTATTAACCCTGTAGATCGCTGCTGTCAAAGTTGACAGCGGCATCTAAAGGAAGCTTTGAACACTCCCTGGTGGTCCAGTGGGGTGGATCCCCCCCCCGCAGGGCGATCACGGGGGGGGGGGGCGATCCACTGTGAAGGTAGCCGGAGGGCTTACCTCTGCTTCTGTGCAGATCCCGGCTCTCGCATTGATAAAGCCTGGCAGGACCCGGCTTTATCAATCGTGCGCAGATCACACTGATCAATGTGGTTTTATGGAACCACATTGATCTGTATGAGGAATCTAATGATTCCTCCTAAAAGTCCCCTAAGAGGACTAATAAAGTGTAAAAAAAAAAAAAATAATTTAAAGGGTACCTCTCATCAAATAAACTTTTAATATATTTTAGATTAATGAATGTTGAATAACTTTCCAATAGCATGTTAATGAAAAATATGCTTCTTTCTATTGTATTTTTCCCGATCAGTCCTGTCAGCAAGCATTTCTGACTCATGCTAGAGTCCTAAACACTCAGAGCTGCCAGCCTGCTTTGTTCACAGCCAAACAGGCTGTGAACAAAGCAGGCTGGCAGCTCTGAGTGTTCTCCTTTGTCAACAAAGCAGACTGGCAGCTTGTAGTGTTTAGGACTCCAGCATGAGTCTGAAATGCTTGCTGCCAGGACTGGTAGGGTGGTCATTTCTTCAAAGTGGAAAATTAAATAGAAAGAAGCATATTTTTTAATAACATGCAAATGTAAAGTTATTCTACATACATTAATCTATAATATATCAAAAGTTTTTTTTGATGAGAGGTACCCTTTAATAAAAGTTAAAAAAACACACATTAACCCCTTCCTTATTAAAAGTTTAAAACACCCCCCTTTTCCCAAATTCCATATAAAAAAATATAAATACATAATAAAAATAAACATAAGTGGTATTGCCGTGTGCACAAATGTCTGAACTATAAAAATATAACATTAATTAAACCGCACAATCAGTAGTGTACACGTATTTTTGGTCACTTTGTATACTCTAAAAAAAAATTATAAAAAACGATCAAAAAGTCCCATCAAAACAAAAAATGGTACCGATAAAAACTACAGATCACGGTGCAAAAAAAGTTATAGGGGTCAGAAGAGGACAATTTTAAACATACTAATATTGGTGCATGAAGTTATGATTTTTTTATGTAGTGAAATAAAGAAAAACCTATCTATCTATCTATATATATATCATTGTAACCGTATGTATCATTGTAACCGTATGGACCTACAGAATAAATATAGGGTGCATTGCGTAGAATCGGTAGACCCCAAAATGTACAAAATGAAAATATTTTTCCCAATTTTGCCCCACAAATTTTTTTTCTGGGTTCGCTGTACATAGTACAATTGGTGGTGCAAAAAATAAGCCCACATCTGAGTCTGTAGGTGCAAAATTGAAAGTGTTATGATTTTTAGAAGGTGATGAGGAAAAAACTAAAGTGCAAAAAATGGAAAAACCCGTGGTCCTTAACCCCTTAAGGACCCAGCCAATTTTCACTGTAGGACCCGGACATTTTTTGCACATCTGACCACTTTCACTTTAAGCATTAATAACTCTGGGATGCTTTTACCTTTCATTCTGATTCCGAGACTGTTTTTCCGTGACATATTCTACTTTATGTTAGTGGTAAAATTTTGTCGATACTTGCATCATTTCTTGGTGAAAAATGCCAAAATTTTATGAATTTTTTTTTTTTTTTACTTTGAAGCTCTCTGCTTATAAGGAAAACGAATATCCCAAATAAATTATATATTGATTCACATATACAACATGTCTACTTTATGATTGCATCATAAAGTTGACATGTTTTTACTTTTGGAAGACATCAGAGGGCTTCAAAATCGAAATCTTTCAGGGACCAGTTCTGTTTTGAAGTGGATTTGAAGGGCCTTATTAGAAATAGCCCACAAATGACACCATTATAAAAACTGCACTCCTCAAAGTATTCAAAATGACATTCAAATTGTTTGTTAACCCTTTGGGTGTTTCACAGGAATAGCAGCAAATTGAAGGAGAAAATTCTAAATCTGCATTTTTTACACTGGCATGTTCTTGTAGACCCAGTTTTTGAATTCTTACAAGAGGTAAAAGGATAGAAATCTTCCTAAAATGTGTAACCCAATTTCTCTCGAGTAAAGAAATACCTCATATGTGTATGTCAAGTGTTCGGCAGGTGCACTAGAGGGCTCAGCAGGGAAGGAGCGACAGTGCGATTTTGGAGAGTGAGTTTTTCTGAAATGGTTTTTGGGGGGACTGTCGTATTTAGGAAGCCCCTATGGTGCCAGGACAACAAAAAAAAAAACAACAAAAAAAAAAACACATGGCATACTATTTTGGAAACTACACCCCTCAAGGAATGTAACAAGGGGTACAGTGAGCCTTAACACCCCACAGGTGTTTGACGACTTTTCGCTAAATTAGGATGTATAAATTAATTTTTATTTTTTCTCACTAAAATGCTAGTTTTCCCTCAAATTTACAATTTTTGCAAGGGGTAATAGGAGAAAATGCCCCCCAAAATTTGTAACCCCATCTCTTCTGAGTATGGAAACACCCCATATATGGACATCAAGTGCACTGCGGGTGCACTACAATGCTCAGAAGAGAAGGAGTCACATTTGGCTTTTGCAAAGCAATTTTTGATGAAATGATTTTTGGGGGGCATGTCACATTTAGGAAGCCCCTATGGTGCCAAGACAGCAAAAAAAAAAAACACATGGCATACTATTTTGGAAACTACACCCCTCAAGGAATGTAACAAGGGGTACAGTGAGCCTTAACACCCCACAAGTGTTTGATAAATGTTCATTAAGTGGGATGTGAAAAGGAAAAATTTTATTTTTTTACACTAAAATGCTGGCTTACCCCAAATTTTTCATTTTCACAAGTGGTATTAGGAGAAAATGTCATTGTAAATTTGGAAGTACATTTTTTGGAGTAAGCACATACATCACGTTTTGGCGTAAACAGCATGGACACCGGTCTCAGAGGTGCCAGAGATCAGTCTGGGTCGTTGAGCTTTGTATTTCTCCTATATAGCCAGAACAGTGGGACCCCCCCCTCAAGGGACATTACATAGGGTAAATAACTGGGGTACAGTGGGAGATAAAATTATAAAAAAGATTATGTTCCCAGAATGACGACTCAGAGCATAGCCAAAACTAAAAAATATGCCCACCCCAAACCCTATGCTCTGAATCATCATTCTGGGAATGTGATGTATGTGGCCGTCCCTAACCTGGCAACATAAAAAGTCCCCGATGATAGTGACTCAGTGACCCATGACACATTTTTTTTTTAAATACCCCCAGAGGTCTTATTTATTTATTTTTTTCATGAAACTTTTTTTTTGGGCAATTTAGTGGTTTTATGGGGTTAAAACTTGGAATGTACTCTGGACTTGGTACATTGGGGTCAAATTGTGGAAAATTTAAATGAAGAGGGAAAATTTAGAACTCCATGGAAGTGTGATACTCCCTGAAGTAATCCTTAATGCAGAGGCCCGAATGATATGGGCAAGTGTGTACTGTGTGTGTGCTTGGTGTAACTATGTATAACGGTGTGTGATTAGAAATCACACATCGTTATATGAGGGGGGGAAATGCTGCAGCCCCCCAAAAATGTGGGGTGGGGGGTTGCAAATGCAGCGCCCTGAACCCCTAATAGGGCCCGGGTCACACTGAAAAACTGCAGAAGACCCTTGGGGACCTATTAGGGGTCGGGGGGGATTTTTTACTTTGTTCTTCCTTTTTTTCTTTACATTTTACCCTACCTTTCCCTGGGCTGGATTCTTTCCCTGATCTATGGGGGGCTTCTTATCTCCTGAGGGGGCTCCGATCTCGGCAGAGGGGGGTCCCTGGCTTCCTCCAGCAGCTCTGACCACTGACTGAACCCGCATCACCGGAATAGCCTCAAATTGCATGTGTAAATTCACATGCGATTTGTGGCGATAGCCGACATGGGGGGGGGGTGACCCCCCTGGGCATTTGCATGGGATGCCTGATGAATGATTTCAGCAGGCATCCCGGTCCGATCCCCACCTGGCGGGGACCGGAACTGCCCATGACGTAACTGTACGTCATGGGTCCTTAAGACCCAGGGTGTCGTGACGTAATGTTCTGTCATGGGTCCTGTAGGGGTTAAGGGTGGCAATAATTTAGTTCAGCCCATTTTTGGGGTTTGGTGTGACATTATGTCCAATTTGCTTTTTTCCTCTCTTTTTTGGTTTAGTTCCAATACACACAAAGGGAATAAACATGTGTATAGCAAAATGTGTTACTGCAATCCTTTTCCGTGAAAAATACTTCATTTTCTAGAAAAATTTCAGAGGTGCCAACATTTACAGCCATGACGTCATAGATGTTTATTTGTAGGGCAAAAATTGAAAAAAGAACTAAACAAACAAAAAAAAAACATTTTGCAGCTTTTGGGGGCTTTTATTTATGCAAAATGCACTTCTTGGTAAAAATGACACATTATCTCTATTCTGTAGGTCCATACGATTAAAATGATACCCAAATTATATAGGTCTAGTTTTATTTTACTACTTTTAAAAAGTCTAACTTTTTGTTCAAAAATAAGTATACATAAATGTGTCCTCTTCTCACCCCTTTAAAGGAGTACTGAAGTATGAATGATCACCTCAAAATATCGAGAGAGACGTTAAAGGGAGGGATTCTGAAGAGCGCTACTGGATAGGAGCGTTAAATGAATTTCAAAGGACGCCAGCGGTAACACAAGACTGACGTTAATTCAAAATATAGTTAAAATTATACAGGACAACGCGTTTCGGCACACACTCGCACCTTCCTCAGGTCCACAAAAATGTACAGTCTGTAGTCCTGATAAGTTTTCCCACCGTCACACAGGAACGCCAATGGGGTTTAAATGCTCACTGCACCCCTTATAACATTTCTTAAGGAATGTAGTTTCCAAAATGGGGTTGTTGAAATTGATTAAAATGATTCTGATGATTGATCAATATATTTACTTATACACCATTGCTAATGCTGCAAAAAGATATGTTACCCACCCTTAACCTATATACCAGCTTGCTATCTGCTCATGACTAAGATGGAGACCTTGGGATGAGGCCAAGAGAAGCAAGATAAAGAAGGCTGAGAGTTGGAGGAGGACAGAGAAATCCGGAATTTTCCAGTATGAGAGTGAGAGGGCAGCATAAATGTACTTTGGCCAAGAGAGAAATGGATGCTTAAATATGCCAATATATAAACAGACACAAAACTCAAATAACCAAATCAAAATATAACATGATGATTTTGACGTGATAACTAACCTCCCCTTTTTGTCAAATGTAAAAACCAATGTACTTCCGTGTAATAAACAGAACTCTTTACCACAGCTCCTGTGCTTCCCGCTGAGAGAGTTTTATACCAACTTTTTGTCTAGTGTATATTTCTTGTGTCGACACTCACAGTACACAGTGGTAGTCATGCACATTATAAGGCCTAACCAGCAGCCATCCTTGACATTTGGAGTCAGAAGTGGGATTCTATTGCCTGGACCACACATGAGGGAAGAGCCAAGTCTGGTGGACCAACACCTTCCCGGCCGTCCAGGGCGACCAAGAACTGTCCAAACTAGAAGTCTAATCTCCACAAGAACACGGTAAGTCTGCTAATTTCTTTATGAAACTGTAGCTTATCTGTGTCCTTTGAGCAGGTTTGGGAGCCTGGGAGATGGCTTTTGTCGACCCTCTATGACAAACCCTAGTGACAGGGAATCTCCCCCCTGTGTGGTCTCAATTTCATAGAGGAGTTCCAGTCGTAGGTGACTGACTGCTGCTGCTTAAATGTAAGTCCACAATTTAGCAAAATCGGGAGAAGTTGTGAGAGAACCAGTAAAATGTTCTTTTTGCCAACCTTAACCTCGTAAAGGCAGTGCTAAATAAGATTTCTTTTGGATTTTTGAGCTTTAGGAAATCTAACAGATATTCTAGATTTGAAGAATATCTTGCTTGGATTTAGATTTTTGACATTTTTAGATCCACTCAGTGGATACGGTCAAGGGAATCAAAAGTCCTGTGATTTTTTTTTTTTAATCTCTGTTAAATAGTGATGTACCCCTGATAGATTTTGTGCTGTATCAGAGTTAAAGCTTCTATCACTCAAGAAAATTTTGTGTATCGTACTGCTGGCACCAAATTCAATATATGTATCAGAGGATAACTTTTGTGGATATCGTGTGGATATCGTACTGCTGGTAGATTTTGTGTTTTTTCAGAGTTACCTGATATCTTTTTTGTTGTACTGTAGAAGAATAAAAATATAAATATACGGCTCCCATCTCGGGTTGCTAATCCGACACGGTTCTCAGGACAGCGTAAGGCGCTCAGAGGCGACTGCCGGCTGTTTCACCCATAGGTATGCACTTCTTCCGGCCTTGTTTCACGTCATCGCGCTGTGCAATGATATAGTGCAGCTGGTGAGTCATGTGATCTCACTGGAGAAGCAAATGCAGAAAGCAAGAGAGTTCAACAGCAATTCAAAATTGATACTCTGTGAACTTATGGGGTAAGTTACTCTATTACTATATTACTTAACAATTCAGAAGCAGGAACTTATAAAAATGGAGATAGTTCAAGCAGGTCATTAAGACCTAATGGGCCCTCTGTGTGTCTAATTACAGTATCCAGCGACCCTCGGCTGGTAATAATAGACGTCTACGGTCTATTCCATTAAGACTTCTCTGGATTAACTCAAGACCACCAAATCTCAACTTAGATCAATCACAATCACTTCTTGCATATGATGTGTAAATCTAGGTGAGCCTCCTCCTTTTCTAACTGAGTAAATATGTTCTCTTATTCTTATGCCAAGCTGTCTTTCCCGTTTTGCCAATATAAAAATAATTGCAACTGTAAATGGTGAAATAAACAACAAAGGTACTTTGGCATGTAATAAGATCTTTTATCACATATTGATACCCCCCTAAAACTCCTGTAGCAGTGTTTATATTTAACCCCTTAAGGACTGAGCCCTTTTTTGCGATTCTGACCACTGTCACTTTATGCATTAATAACTCTGGGATGCTTTTACCAATTATTCTGATTCTGAGATAGTTTTTTCGGGACATATTCTATTTTAACACAGTGGAAAATTTTCGTCATTACTTGCATCCTTTCTTGGTGAAAAATCCCAAAATTTCATGATAATTTTGAATTTTTCTAACTTTGAAACTCTCTGCTTGTAAGGAAAATGGGTATTCCAAATAAATTCTATATTGATTCACATATACAATATGTCCACTTTATATTTGCATCATAAAGTTGACATGTTTTTACTTTTGGAAGACATCAGAGGGCTTCAAAGTTCAGCAGCAATTTTCCAATTTTTCACAAAGTTTTCAAAATCTGAATTTTTCAGGGACCAGTTCAGTTTTGAAGTGGATTTGAGGGGTCTTCATATTAGAAATACCCCATAAATTACGCAATTATACAATCTGCACCCTCCTCAAGTATTCAAAATGACATTCAGAAAGTGTGTTAACCCTTTAGGTGTTTCACAGGAATAGTAGCAAGGAAAAGGAGAAAATTCAAAATCTTCATTTTTTACACTCGCATGTTCTTGTAGACCCAGTTTTTGAAATTTTACAAGGGGTAAAAGGAGAAAAAGCCCCCCAAAATTTGAAAACCAATTTCTCTCGAGTAAGGAAATTCCTCATATGTGTATGTCAAGTGCTCTGTGGGTGCACTAGAGGCCTCAGAAGGGAAGGAGCGACAATGGGATTTTGGAGAGTGAGTTTTTCTGAAATGGCTTTTTGGGGGCATGTCACATTTAGGAAGCCCCTATGGTGCCAGAACAGCAAAAAAAACAACATGGCATACCATTTTGGAAACTACACCCCTCGAGGAATGTAACAAGGGGTCCGCTGAGCCTTAACACCCCACAGGTGTTTGACTGACGACTTTTCGTTAAAGTTGGATGTGTAAATACATTCTTTTTTCACTAAAATGCTGGTTTTCCCCCAAATTTAACATTTTTACAAGGGGTTATAGGAGAAAATGCCCACCAAAATTTGTAACCCCATCTCTTATGAGTATGGAAATACCCCATGTGTGGACGTCAAGTGCACTGCGGGCGCACTACATTTAGATAGCACCTCTGGTGCCAGAACAGCAAAAAAAAAAAAAAAACACATGGCATACTCATTTGGAAACTACACCCCTCAAGGAACATAACAAGGGTTAGAGTGGGCCTTAACACTCACTGTAACCCTTGTTACTAATTTGGAAGCTACACCCCTCAAGGAACGTAACAAGCAGTACAGTGAGCCTTAACACCCCTTTAATGTTCATTAAAGTGGTCTGTGAAAAAGAAAAATTTTATTTTTTACACTAAAATGCTGATGTTACCACAAAGTTTATATTTTCACTAGTGGTAATAGGAGAAAACGTCACCGTAAATTTGTAAATACATTTCTTTTGAGTAAGGACATACCTCATATTAGGACGTAAACTGCTCTGCGGGTGCACATCAGGTCTCGGAAGAGCAGGAGCGCAGTCAGGGGCCTTGAGCATTTACTGAGCTACTAAGTCACATTTGGCTTTTGGAAAGCAGATTTTGCTGAAATGGTTTTTGGGGAACATGTCGAATTTAGAAAGCCCCTATGGTGCCAGAACAGCGAAAAAAACAACACATGGCATACTATTTTGGAAACTACACCCCTCAAGGAACGTAACAAGGGGTGCTTGACAAATTTCTGCTAAAGTTGGACATGAAAATGAAAAATTAGATTTTTTTCACTAAAATGCTGGTTTTACCCCAAATTTTTCATTTTCACAAGGGGTAATTGGAGAAAAAGCCTCCCAAAATTTGTAATCCCATTTCTTCTGAGTATGGAAATACCCCATATATGGATGTTAGGTGTTCTGCTGGCACACTACAATGCTCAGAAGAGAGGGAGCGCCATTCAGCTAATGGCGAGATAATTTGGTTGGAATGGAAGTCGGGGGCCATGTGCATTTACAAAGACCCCCGTGGTGCCAGAACAGTGGACCCCCCTATTGTGAACCTATTTTGGAAACTACACCCCTTAGAGAATTTAATAAGGGGTGCAGTGAACATTTACACCCCCGCTGGCGTTTGGCAGGTCTTTGGAACAGTGGGCTGTGCAAATGAAAAATAAAATTTTCCATTTTCACGGACCACTGTTCCAAAAATCTGTCAGACAATTGTGGGGTGTAAGTGCTCACTGTACCCCTTATTACAATACATGAGGGGTGTAGTTTCCAAAATATGGTCACATGTGTGGGGGGGGGGGGTCCACTGTTCTGGCACTATGGGGGCTTTGTAAACACACATGACCTTCAATTTCGGACACATTCTCTATCCAGAAGCCCAATGGCGCTCCTTCTCTTCTGAGCATTGTAGTTTGCCCGCAGAGCACTTTCCATCCACATATGGGGTATGTTCTTAGTCAGAAGAAATGGGGCTACACATTTTGGGGGTCTTTTTTCCTATTCTCCCTTGTGAAAATGAAAAATGTAGGGTAACACCAGCATTTTAGTGAAAAAAAAAATACAACTTTAACGGATATTTGTCAAACACCTGTGGGGTGTTAGGGCTCACGTTACCCCTTGCTACATTCCTTGAAGGGTGTAGTTTCCAAAATGGAGTCACATCTGGGTATTTATTGTTTTGCGTTTATGACAGAACCGCTGTAAAATCAGCCACCCCTGTGCAAATCACCAATTCAGACCTCAAATGTACATGGCATGCTCTCACATCTGAGCCATGTTGTGCGCCCACATAAGGGGTAGTTCTGTACGCCCACATATGGGGTAGTTTGTGTTACAAATTTTGGGGGTCTTTTTATCTTTTTACTGCTTGTGAAAATTAAAAGTATGGGGCAACACCAGCATGTTAGTCTAAAAATATATATTTTTTACACTAACATGCTGGTGTAGACCCCAACTTTACCTTTTCAAATGGGTAAAAGGAGAAAAAGCCCCCCAAAATTTGTAACACAATTTCTCCCTAGTACGGAGATACCCCATATGTGGCCCTAAACTGTTTCCTTGAAATACGACAGGGCTCCGAAGTGAGAGAGCACCATGCGCATTTGAGGACTAAATTGGGGATTTGAATCCACCACAAAAATACCCTACGGCAATGTTTCCCTAACAGGGTGTCTCTAGCTGTTGCAAAACTCCCGACCTTGACAGTCAGTGGCTGTCCAGCAATACTGGACTGGGAGTTGTTGTTTTTCAACAGCTGGAGGCTCCGTTTTCGAAACACTGGCGTACAATAAGATTTTTTTCTTTTTTTTTATGGGGGGGGGGGGGGGGGGGGACTGTGTAGGGTATGTGTATAGATAAAGGAGGAAGTATTGTGGTGTGGTCCAGGAGTCTATATGAATTGGAGGCTGATCGTCAACTTTCGATGCCAATACATATTAACAAATAAACCTAAATCCAACAGCACAAATCAAAGATAAATTAAGATCATTCTTAAAGGGGTACTCCGCCCCTAGACATGTCAGATCGTGGGGGTCCCGCTGCTGGGGACCCCCGGGATCTCGGCTGCAGCACCCACCTGGATGGCTTCCGGCAACGCTGGAGGCTTTGGATCACGACCACAATGGAGGAAGAGCATGACGTCACGACTCCGCCCCATGTGACATCACACCCGCCCCCTCAATGCAAGTCTATGGGAGGGGGTGTGACGGACCTCCCATAGACTTGCATTGAGGGGGCGGGGCGAGATGTCACACGGGGCGGAGTTGTGACATCACACTCCTTTGGATAGGGGATAAGATGTCTAGGGGCGGAGTACCCCTTTAAGACATTATGTAGAGTTGGGGGCATTAGATCAGAAATTAGCAGAACGTCTCATTCCCATTTGTCCTAGTGATCCATACTGGTATCTACTACCAAAGGTACATAAGTGGCGCACCCACTTGGTATCTACTACCAAAGGTACATAAGTGGCGCAATTGGAAGACCAATTGTTGCGGGGGTTGATTCGGTGACCGAATACCTGTCTAAGTATATTGATTGGACACTCAGACCCATGTTAACGTCCATACCAACATATCTAAAGGACACAGGAGATGTGCTCAGGTTTATTGAAGAGTTCTAATGGCACGACAGCTATTCCTTATCCTCCATAGGTGTGGAGGCCCTGTGCACCCGCATCCCACACGATGCGGGTGTACAGGCTATCCACAAAGTCCTGTCCCAAACTGAAAAGTCACCAATCTTTATTCAATTCATTTGTGATGCACTACAATTCATCCTCAATAATAATACCTTTCAGTATAACAATCAATGGTACAGACAATGTGTCGGTACGTCAACGGGGAGCCCCACCTCTTGCTCGTACGCTAATTTATACCTTGCAGTTTTCGAACAAGAATATGTTCAGTGTAATGAATCCATATGTGAGACAGATCAGTGCCTTCTGGAGATATATGGATGACATATTAGTCATATGGGAAGGGTCACAAGAGTTTTCATGAGTTCGTGTGATACTTAAATCACATTATAGGGGTTATCCAAAAAAAAAAAAAAAATTTTTATATATCAACTGGCTCAGATTAAACAGATTTGTAAATTACTTCTATTAAAAAATCAAGTTGAGTTGTTCTTTTCTGTCTAAGTGCTCTCTGATGACACGTGTCTCGGGAACCGCCCAGTTTAGAAGAGGTTTGCTATGGGGATTTTCTTCTCCAGCTTAGAATTTTTGGATCTGCGTCTTTTTGTGGAAGGTAACCAATTAAAATTGCAAGGATATCGTAAGAAGGTAGAAAGAAATGCTTTGCTCCATTATGATAGCTCGCATCCTGTGGGAGTAAAGAATTCAATTCCGTACAGTCAATTGTTGCGGCTTAAAAGAAATAACAGCAATGAAAATGACTTTAAAGAACAAACGGAGGATCTATTGGACAGATTTAGACAGCATCAGTATCTTGATCAAGTTCTATCTAAAGCCTATCATAGAGCTATGAAAAGAGATAGAAACAGTCTGTTATACAAGAACAAATTTGTTGCCAGGGACGACAACAGTGCCAGAAAATTCACATTTGCCTTTAGGAACAGTTCTCTGAATTACACTATAAGAACAGCAATTACAAGAAATTGGCATCTATTAAGGGCCGATCCGGATATTTCTGATACAGTAAAGAACAGACAGATAGTGACCTTCAGGAGGAACAGTACTATTGCAAACTATATTAAAACTTGTAAAATCTCCAAAGTTAAGACCCTAAATGAATCATGGCTTTCTTCCTCTGCCCCCATAGGAAATAAAAAATGTGGGTTCTGTCCTCAGTGCCCCTTAAATATAAACACTGCTACAGGAGTTTTAGGGGGGTATCAATATGTGATAAAAGATCTTATAACCTGCCGAAGTACCTAATTTTTATATTGGCAAAACGGAAAGACAGCTTAGAATAAGAATTAGAGAACATATTTACTCAGTTAGAAAAGGAGGAGGCTCACCTAGATTTACACATCATATTCATGAAGTCCATAATAGTGATTGTTCTATGTTGAGATTCGGTGGCCTTGAGTTAATCCAGAGAAGTCTTACAAGCCAAGGGTCGCTGGATACTGCGGTTAGACGCACAGGGCCCATTAGGTCTTAATGACTGGCTTGATCTATCTCCATTTTTATAAGTTCCTGCTTCTGAATAGTTAAGTAATATAGTAATAGGGTAACCTGCCCCAGAAGTTCACAGATTATCAATTTTGAATTGCTGTTGAACTCTTTTGCTTTTTTTTCCTGCACATTCTTCTCCGGAGTAATTTTATATATCATTGCACAGCGCGATGATGTGAAAGAAGGCCGGAAGAAGCGCATACCTTTGAGTGAAACCACCGGCAGTCGCCTCTGAGCGACCCACGCTGTCCTGAGAACCGTGCCGGATTAGCAGCCCGAGATGGGGGCCATATAGCCAGCATTGAAGCTGTGAGTGAAGGACGCCTGTTTTTGCTTTTGTATTCATATTAGTGATTGCTATTCATTTTGTCCCAGCACCGCCGCTGCTGAGTTATTTGGTTACCTGCCTAGGTGCCACAGTGTCCATCTTGAGGATCTGCAGGATAAGGTATTAGTGCCACTTGTTCCTATTATTATTTATAACCATATATAATAATTCAATACAATGTCTATTTCCCTTTAATTCAGTAATATGTCAGAAAGTTGAGAAAGTTTATGAAAATATGTGATATGCAACCTGTAATTGGTGGAAGGTTGCAACCAGAAGAGTGGCGGAAAGTTCTCAGAGAGAAGAAGGGATTATTAGTTGATAATAATCTGTTGAAAGTGGCAGAAGCATGGTATAACACAGCTAGATTTGTGCAGAAAGAAAATTGGCTGGAGCAAGAAATAGACCATGGAAATAAGAAAATGTATGTGTATCATAACTGTTGGAGATGAAGGGCGTAAGCATACACCTTGCGTCATGGTACTTAAAGGACGAAGGGCAAATCGCAAGTGAATTCACGGTCATTACGGTTCTATGGTGACCCGGAATATAAGGGGGATCGCGGTTGTCTAAGACACCCACGATCCCCCTGAAGGGATAGGACTGAGGTGGCAGGGGTGCCACCCCTCCTATCCCTGCTATTGGTGGTCTAGACGCGACCACCAATAGCAGATCGGGGGTGGGGGGCTTTCCTTTTGTTTTCCCTGTCCTGCTTACCCACAATAGGCGGGCCAGAATGGGGAAAACGAAGAGGACCGGGCGCCGATGTCCACTTACCCGTCCGGAGGTAGCGGAGCGACGTGATCGGCGGGGAGCGACGGTGATCGGCGTGCAGCAGAAGAGGACGGCTCCCTGGATCCGACGGAATCCGGTAAGTTGCCTAGCAACATCTAGAGGGCTACAGTCTGAGACCACTATAGTGGTCTCTAGACTGTAGCCCTCCAGATATTGCAAAACTACAACTCCCAGCATGCCCAGACAGCAGCGCGGGCATGCTGGGATTTGTAGTTTTGCAACAGATGGAGGTCTACAGTTTAGAGACCACTGCACAGTGATCTCTATACTGCCCTCTAGATCTTGCAAAACTACAACTCCTAGCATGCCCACACAGCTGTTTGCCGTCTGGGCATGCTGGGATTTGTAGTTTTGCAACATCTGGAGGTCCACAGTTTGGAGATCCCTATTCAGTGGTCTCTAAATTGTAGCACTCCAGATGTTGAAAAACTGCAAATCCCAGCATGCCCAAACAGAAAACTGCTGTCTCGGCATGCTGGGAGTTGTAGTTGCGTACCTCCAGCTGTTGCCCTTCTGTGATCAGTACATTCTGGGAATTGTAGTTTTGCAACAGCTGGAGGCACACTGGTTGGAAAATACTGAGTTAGGTAACAGAACCTAACTGAAGGTTTTCCAACCAGTGGGCCTCCAGCTGTTGCAAAACTACAACTCCCAGCATGCAAGGTCTGTCAGTACATGCTGGGAGTTGTAGTTTTGAAACAGCTGGAGGTTTGCCCCCCCCCCCCCCATGTGAACGTACAGGGTACATTCACACAGGCAGGTTTACAGTAAGTTTCCTGCTTCAAGTATGAGCTGCGGCAAATATTTTGCCGCAGCGCAAATTCCTAGCGGGAAACTCACCGTAACCCGCCAGTGCGAATGTACCCTAAAAAAAAACACACTACACTACAATAACACCTAATAAAGAGTAAAACAATACAGAGTATACAAAAAAGAAGATTGCAGCAGCACACATTGGTCAAAAAATTGAGGCTCTTAGCGCACTTTTTTGATCAAAAACGTGTCCCCCATCCACCACGGGGAGGTGGCCTCATTTAGGATGGGACCCTAACACACATTCTGAGCCTAACACTCACCTAACTCACCTCTGCTGGGCATATAGCCTCTGACTAGGTGACATGCTGGATCCATATACAATTTAAAACACCACCTGGGAGAAAGGGGGAGGGGTGCACAGCTAAAGAGGGTGCCATTCCCCCTGTGTAGTAAATAAAGAGTAAAACACTACATATACACCCTCTTACACGCCCCCCCCCCCCCCCCCCCGAATAAAAATGAAAAACGTATTGTACGGCAGTGTTTCCAAAACAGAGCCTCCAGCTGTTGCAAAACAACAACTCCACGCATTTCTGGACAGCCACTGACTGTCCAGGCATGCTGGGAGTTTAGCAACAGCTGGAGGCACCCTGTTTGGGAATCACTGGCGTAGAATACCCCTATGTCCACCCCTATGCAATCCCCAATTTAGTCCTCAAATGAGCATGGCGCTCAATCACTTCGGAGCCCTGTCGTATTTCAGGGAAATAGTTTAGTGCCACATATGGGGTATTTCCGTACTCGGGAGAAATTGCACTACAAAGTTTGGGGGGCTTTTTCTCCTTTTACCCCTTATGAAAAGGAAAAGTTGGGGTCTACACCAGCCTGTTAGTGTAAAAAAATTTTTTTACACTAACATGCTGGTGTTGCCCTTTACTTTTCATTTTCACAAGAGGTAAAAGGAAAAAAGACCCCCAAAATTTGTAACGAATTTCTCCAGAGTATGGAAATACCCCATATGTGGGCGTAAAATGCTCTGTGGGCACACAACAAGGCTTAGGAGTGAGAGCGCACTATGTACATTTGAGGCCTAAATTGGTGATTTGCACAGGGTTGGCAGATTTTACAGCGGTTCTGACATAAACACAGAAAAATAAATACCCACATGTGACCCCATTTTGGAAACTACACCCCTCACGGAATGTAACAAGGGGTACAGTGAGCATTTATGCCCCACAGGTGTCTGACAGATTTTTGGAACAGTGGTCAGTGAAAATAAAAATGTAATTTTTTTGTTTGCACAGCCCACTGTTCCAAAGATCTGTCAAACACCAGTAGGGTGTAAATGCTCACTGTACCCCTTATTACATTCCGTGAGGTGTGTAGTTTCCAAAATGGGGTCACATGTGGGGGGGGGTCCACTGTTCTGGCACCATGGGGGGCTTTGTAAATGCACATGGCCCCCGACTTCCATTCCAAACAAATTATCTCTCTAAAAGCTCAATGGCTCTCTTCTGAGCATTGTAGTGCGATTGCAGTGCACTTGACGTCCAAACATGGGGTATTTCCATACTCAGAAGAAATGGGGTTAAAAATTTTGGGGGGCATTTTCTCCTATTACACCTTGTAAAAAAAAAAGTTAAATTTGGGGAAAAACCAGCATTTTAGTGAAATTTTTTTTTTCATTTACACATCCAACTTTAACAAACAGTTGTCAAACACCTGTGGGGTGTTAAGGCTCACCGTACCCCTTGTTATGTTCCTTGAGGGGTGTAGTTTCCATAATAGTGTACCATGTGGGGGGGGGGGTTGCTGTCCTGGCACCATAGGGGCTTCCTAAATGTGACATACCCCCCAAAAATCATTTCAGAAAAACTCACTCTCCAAAATCCCATTGTTGCTCCTTCCCTTCTGAGCCCTCTACTGCGCCCGCCGAACTCTTACTCGAGAGAAATTGGGTTACAAATATTGAGAGGATTTTTCTCCTTTTACCCCTTGTAAAAATTCAAAAATTGGGTCTACAAGAACATGCGAGTGTAAGAAATGAAGATTTTGAATTTTCTCCTTCACTTTGCTGCTATTCCTGTGAAACACCTAAAGGGTTAACACACTTACTGAATGTTATTTTGAATACTTTGAGGGGTGCAGTTTTTATATTTTGATCATTTATGGGGTAATTCTAATATGAAGACCCTTCAAATCCACTTCAAACCTGAACTGGTCCCTGAAAAATACAGATTTTGAAAATTTAGCGAAAAATTTGAAAATTGATGCTGAACTTTGAAGCCCTCTGAAGTCTTCCAAAAGTAAAAGCATGTTAACTTTATGATGCAAATATAAAGTAGACATATTGTATATGTGAATCAATATATAATTTATTTGGAATGTCTATTTTCCTTACAAGCAGAGAGCTTCAAAGTTAGAAAAATGCTAAATTTTCAAATTTTTCATCAAATTTTTGAATTTTTCACCAAGAAATGATGCAAGTATCGACGAAAATGTACCACTAACAAAGTATATGTAAATATGTCACGAAAAAACTAACAATCTTGGAATCAAATTTATAAGTAAAAGCTGTAAATATGTCACGAAAAAACTAACAATCTTGGAATCAAATTTATAAGTAAAAGCATCCCAGAGTTATTAATGCTTAAAGTGACAGTGGTCAGATTTGCAAAAAATGCTCCCGTCCTTAGGGTCATAATGGGCTCTGTCCCCCAAGGGGTTAAAGCTGATAAAAAGTCCCCATATCCCATCAATGTATTTGGCCACCCACCACCCTATGCTGGAGAACCAGGGTGGGTGTGTTTTAAGTTTTAATTGTGGTGCCCAGAATGCCCCGGCGAGATACGTGCTATGCTTGTGGTGCCATAGGCCATGCCCAGTCTCTTCCCCAGTAATGACTCAAAAATGCCTGCCCCTTTGTGTCCCATGTTATCAAAATCAGATCCGCCCAGAGTGTCACCAACTTCTGGTTGCAGCCATGATGCCACTCCCAGAACTACCTCAACTTCCGTATCCGGAACTGGTGGCCATCTTGGTGCACCCGGAAGTATGGGTACTTCCACTTCCGGCTCCACCCTTAGCGGCCATCTTGCTACACCCGGAAAGCCTTGTATCCTGTGCTTAATCCTGATGGTTCCTATTAGGTTCCAACCATTCCTATAGTTCCTTTCTCCCATGCAAATGTAGAGAGTGGGGATGAGGAGTCAGAGGAGAACAAGACGGGTGTAGCTGATGGTGGGTTGGAGTTAGCAGAGCCCCTCCATACAGAACCATACCAAAGTGAACCACCCCGAGTGGGCAGCTACCCATTTACTCCAGCAGAGGCCCTCACAGAAGCACCAACAGCCCCCCCCCCCTAAGTGGCAGGTAGATTTGGTTACCCCCGTCCACTTCCACATGTCACCTTATGATCGGTGTGACACCGATGGACAGTACCTTGAGACGGCCTAATGGACATGCACAGGGCAATGCCCCCCTACTACGTATGTTACATTCAATTCAACTCAATTCAAGCAGCCACCCTTGTATTTCAGCTCCCAGCCCCAGCCCATGCCCTTTTACCGTAGGATAAGAGAAATTCAACAAGCCTACTCAGCTTCATTCAAAGATCTGTAGAGCCTATGTGAAATTAAAGCTGGTGATACGTACTGGCCAATTATGGAACCGCATCTCTGGAAGCGATATTATCCCGAACAAACCAGTTATCAGTCAGAAGTCTTCTTCTGTGAGTGCCTACTAAAATGGGCTCAAGACAGGTTGGCAGATCAAGCGAATAGCGTCCCTGAGGTTAGTCAAGACAAAGCTGAGTCTGTTGAGAAATACTATACCCAGCTCAAGCAGCTTTTTCATGATTTGGGGTTTGTTTCATCCAACAAATCTCATGCACAAATGTTATCCTCTGCCTTTGTAAATGGTCTGAAGGACCCAGTGAAAAAAAGGCCTTATCTTTTTACGTCCAGAATACAGAGTGCTGCCACTAGATACCCTACTCCTAGTGGCAAAAGGCTTAAAGTCTAGCCAAGCTCTGACCAGGAAGCCTGCCCCTCTCATGGTAACTATGGATCAGCCCCAACAACCCTTTCACCACCTAAACGCCGGCAACCCCTCCTCTGCTTTAACTGTAAAAAACCTGGTCATTTTAAATGTGACTGTAGATCATTAAAAATAGCCAGATCCCCACAAGACAATACAGGTAACCCACTGGCCAATCTGGCTACCAAGAGCCTAGGTACTCCTCAAATCAAGGGCAAAGGTCCAAACAAGATCGTTTGGATCAGATACCATAGGATTTAGGCAAGCCTGTGTCTCACTCCCCTTCTATGGCAGTATCCTCAACCAATAATGATGGCCCTCTGGCTAAAGTGACACTACCCATTGAAAAGCACCCTACCACCTTTGCTATAGACACAGGTGCAGCTAGAAGTGTAATAAGGGCCCAAGATCTGCCAACTAAATCCTCTCTCTCAAAAATAGATGTTTCCTGTGTGGGAGTTGATGGAGTCCCCCGAACCAATCCTCTTACAAAGCCCCTCCACATAGCCAGCATCCTCCACTTACTGGCAAGATTTGTGGTCTCAGACACCTGTCAAATCAACCTGTTAGACTCCAGGCCTCCATCAAATTTAGTAAGGATGGTACTGTATCCATCTCCTCCCCTCTGGAGACTATTGATGTCTCTGCTCTTTGTTCCATCCTGATCATGTTGGCTCTTAAGCAGACTCCCACCTGCACAATTCCATCAGAAGTGCTTGCCCGTATCCCAACAAGCCTCAGGTCCACTGGTTCAGAAGATATTGGCAAACTTAGGGTTCCGCCTGTCATGGTCACTCTAAAGCCAGGAGCCCCACTTCCTAGAAAACCCCAGTACCTACTTAAGATTGTCCAATCAGAGGCTCTCTAAACAAGTCCAAACACTGGTCAGCAATGGGGCTCTCACCCCATGAACCTCGCCCTGCAACACGCCCCTATTCCAAGTCAAGAAGACTGCCAAAAGGGAACCTGAGAAGAACAGGATGGTTCAAGACCTCAGAGCCGTGAATGAAGCCACAGTACTGGAAACCCCTATTGTACCTAATCCTCATACTCTGCTGTCAAGGGTGCCCCCTACTGCTAAGTACTTTACTGTTGTTGATCTAAGCAACACATTCTTCAGCATTCCTTTAGATCCAAGTTGCTGGTATCTATTTGCCTTCACCCATGAAGGCCAACAATACACTTGGACTGTCCTACCCCAAGCGGCCCAAAACTCACCTAGCCAATTTGCTAAAGCATGACTCTCATCCTATCCACCTGGCAAGAACACAACCGATCTGTGATGCTTTTAGCTACATGGATGATCTTCTGTTATGTGCTGATGACTTAACATCTGCAGAAAGACACTTTAAAAGTCTCCTCTGATATCTAGCAGATCAAGGCTGCAAGGCCTCAAAGCAGAAACTCCAGTAGTGTCCCACTTCAGTAGTTTTTTTTGGTAACTGCATCTTGCAAGGCACAAAACACCTTACTCAGGACAGGATTACAGCCATACAGGCTATCCCTGTATCAACAAGGCCTAAGGATTTACATGCCTTTCTTGGATTAATCTCCTATTGCAGGTCATGGATCCCAGAAGTCTCTCTATTGATGCAACCTCTCTAAGATGCTTTGAAGATGGATCCCTTTGGCCTCTTTGAGGAGGCCATCTCCAGCTTCCAGAAACTCAAGGCGGCCATCTCCTCAGCACCTGCACTTGGCCTGCCAGACCCTTCAAACTTTTTTGTCTCTGAGAGACAAGGACATGCCACTGGTGTCCTAGCCCAGTTTCATGGCAACAGGACAAGACCTATCAGATACTACTCCTGCAGGCTTGATGCTGTAGCCCTTCCTGCCTTAGAGCTGTCTTTGCTGCACAAGCACTCACAGACAAAACATCTGACCTAGTTTTTGGTCATGATCTCATCCTTCTGGCTCCTCATGACATCTCTGCAATTCTTAACCAGATTCAACCAAAACATCTCTCCACAACAAGGCATCTCAGACTACAGTGTTCACTCTTGATACCTGATAATGTCACCCTTCTGAGATGCAACATTCTTAATCCCTCCACCCTGCTTCCAATTCCTGAGGGGGGAAATGAGGGTGATGAAGAGGATCAAGGTGGAGAGGCTCAGGGGAATCCCTCCCATGACTGTTTTGAGCTGATGAAGATGGAAACAACACACTTGCCATCTGTAAGTGAAACTCCGCTGCCAAATCCAGACATCATCATCTTCGTGGATGGCTCAAGATTTGCAGATGAACATGGAAAGTGGCACACATAATATGCTGTCACTACAGAGGACACCGTTCTAAAAGCAGAGGCTCTCCCTCCTACAATGTTAGCACAAGAAGTTGAACTTCAAGCCCTCATCATGACATGCAAATTGGCAGAAGGCCAGACAGCAAATATCTACACTGACTCCGCCTACACATTTGGCACCACCCATAACTTTGGCTTGTCGTGGAAAAATAGGGTCTTCCTGACAGCAGCAGGTACACTGGTAAAACACGGTATGGCCATTAAGGATCTGATGGATGCCTTTCTCCTCCCAACTGAAGTGGCGGTGAAAGTGAAGGCCCATAGATGACTGAACTCTAAAGAAGCAAAGGGCAACAACTTAGCAGACTTTGCAGCCAAACAAGCAGCTAGAAACTCACAGGAAGTGAAGAGCAGAGAGGAGGACATACCGACTTTGGCCTTACAGACCCTACCAGTAGAAAAATCCCAGTTTAAGGAGTTACAAAAGGCAGCAAGCCCTGAAGAAAAGAACATATGGAAACAAAAAGGAGCTGTGCTAAATAGAAATGGCCTATTTAAAAACGACAAAAAGTATGTACCCAGCGGTGGTACAGTGGGCACATGGAGCAACCCACTTGTCAAAAACTCTCATGAATGCTCTAATTCAAAAGTACTACACAGCACCAGGAATTACACCACTAACAGACAACTACTGCTAGTCCTGTGCCATTTGGGATACACCCAAAATTATTAAAAGAGCTCAGTGGTGAGCTAGCAAAACCGTTAACAGATTTATTTAACCAATCAATGGTAACAGGAGTCGTCCCTGATGATTGGAAATTAACAAATGTTGTGCCCATTCACAAGAAAGGTACTAGGGAGGAATCAAGCAACTATAGGCCAGTAATTATGACATCAATAGTGGGGAAATTAATGGAAACCCTACTAAAGCATAGGATTGTGGAACATCTAAAATCACATGGATTGCCAGATGAAAAACAACATGGGTTTACTTCGGGGAGATCATGTCAAACAAATCTTATTGATTTTTTTGACTGGGTGACTAAAATAATTAGAGATGAGCGAATTTACAGTAAATTTGATTCGTCACAAACTTCTTGGCTCGGCAGTTGATGACTTATCCTGCATAAATGAGTTCAGCTTTCAGATTCTCCCGTGGGCTGGAAAAGGTGGATACAGTCCTAGGAGACTCTTTCCTAGGACTGTATCCACCTTTTCCAGCCCACCGGAGCACCTGAAAGCTGAACTAATTTATGCAGGATAAGTCATCAACTGCCGAGCCGAGAAGTTCGTGATGAATCGAATTTACTGTAAATTCGCTCATCTCTAAAAATAATAGATGGCGGAGGGGCAGTAGACGTCGCATATCTAGATTTTAGTAAGGCTTTTGACACTGTCCCACATAGAAGACTTATCAATAAACTATAGTAATTGAGCTTGGACTCCAATATTGTTGAGTGGATTAGGCAGTGGCTGAGTAACAGACAACAGAGGGTTGTAGTCAATGGAGAATATTCAGAGCAAGGCCTTGTCACCAGTGGGATACCTCAAGGATCTGTACCGGGACCAATATTGTTTAATATCTTCATTAGTGATATTACAGAAGGTCTCGATGGTAAGGTATGTCTTTTTGCTGATGACACAAAGATATGTAACAGGGTTGAGGTTCCTGGAGGGATCCGCCAAATTGGAAAGGATTTAGGCAAACTAGAAGAATGGTCAGAACTCTGGCAACTGAAATTTTATGTGGATAAGTGCAAGATAATGCACCTGGGGCATAAAAACCCATGGGCATAATATAGATTGTTTGACACAGCCCTGACCTCAGTATCTGAATGGAGGGATTTAGGAGTAATTATTTCAGAAGACTTGAAGGTAGGAAGATAATGTAATAGAGCAGCAGGAAACGCTAGCAGAATACGTGTATGTATAGGGAGAGGTATAAACAGTAAAAAGAGAGAAGTGCTCATGCCACTGTACAGAACACTGGTGAGACCTCACTTGGAGTATTGTGCACAGTACTGGAGGCCGTATCTCCAGAAGGATATAGATACTCTAGAGAGAGTTCAAAGAAGAGCTACTAAACTATTACACGGATTGCAGGATACAACTTACCAGGAAAGGTTAAAGGACCTTAACATGTATAGCTTGGAAGAAAGAAGAGACAGAGGGGATATGATAAAGACTTTTAAATACATAAAGGGAATCAACACTGTAAAGAAGGAGAGCATATTTAAAAGAAGAAAAACTACCACAAAAGGACATAGTTTTAAATTGGAGGGGCAAAGGTTTAAAAGTAATATCAGGAAGTATTACTTTACTGAGAGAGTAGTGGATGCATGGAATAGCCTTCCTGCAGAAGTGGTCGCTGCAAATACCGCGAAGGAGTTTAAACATGCATGGGATAAGCATAAGGCTATCCTTCATATAAGATCGGGCCAGGGACTATTCGTAGTATTCAGATTATTGGGCAGACTAGATGGGCCAAATGGTTCTTATCTGCCGACACATTCTATGTTTCTATGTTTGTGCTAAGTGCAACCCAGGCCGCATGGACAAGACACCCCGGAAACACTTGGAAAAAACAAAGTACCCATTTCAAAGGATACAAATTGACCACATACAGATGCCAAAGAGTGGAAGAATTGAATATGTCCTTGTGGTAGTGGACATGTTCTCAGGATGGCCAGAAGCCTATTCACCTACCAATATGACAGCCAAGAAGCTCCTCAATGAGATAGTATGCCGATATGGAGTACTTGAAGCCATAGAAAGTAACCAAGGACCTGCTTTCACAGCTACGGTGACTAAGGAAATCTAGTCTGCCCTAGGAGTCATTTTATCCTTTCACACCCCCTACCATCCCCAGAGCAGTGGTAAGGTGGAGAAAATGAACGGCATCCTTAAAATCTGAATGTTGAAAATGTCCCAAGAGACTGGTTTACCATGGCCCGATAGTCTACCCATTGCCCTCTATAGCGTCAGATACACCCCTAGGGGAGAACATTCTCATTCTTCCTTTGAGATTTTGTTTGGCACCACCCCTGATTAGGGTGTCACCATCCTCAGCAGCTACAAGTACAATCTAATGCACTTACTAATTATGTGACCGCATTATCAAAGGAGTTGACTAAGCTACATGCCCGAGTGTTTTCTTCTCTTCCAGATCCTGAAGCAGTTGCTGGGACTCACAGGCTATTACCTGGTGATTGGGTATTGGGTGAAAAGATTTGCGAGAAAGAATCCTCTTGAGCCCAGATTTGATGGTCCGTTTCAGGTTCTGCTGACTACGTCCACCTCAGTCAAGGAGGGGGGCGAAAACACCTGGATCCACACCTCCCACTGTAAGAAGGTGCCACCGCCAGAAGACGAAGAAACCAGTCCAACTCAGTAATGAACATCATACACAACATCATTCATATCCTTTGTTTGATATCATTAGCCCAGATATAGCCATAACAAAAATGGGCTAGTACAATTTTGGTTTAACTCTGCAAACGCCACAACAGCTTCATATGTCTTTGACGCATGAGCAAGATTACCATGTCCAAAGGGGGCAATTAGGATATATAAGTGGTATCATGAGGCATATGGGGAGGGATATATATGTGTCACTGGTGGGCCATGGGGGGGAAGATTGGAAATCCTGGGCTGCAGCTGCCTTGAATTCCGGTCCCTCATGGGGCTACAAGCCTAAAAATTCCGTTGCTACAGACAGTAAGAAGAAGGAAGGTAGACCATTGTGAGACCTCATGAAATTAGTTAAAGCAGGCCCTGGTATGCGGCTTACATTAACTATTCAGAATCCAGTCCCTAGTGATTCAGGAACTTATGTTCTTGGTTGGTGGGACTACTCAAGGACACCAGACACAGTTTGAAATGAAGTACATAAGTAGCTCAGGAGAATGGAAATACCCTAATAAACCCCTAATCTGCGCTATAAACCATCATATCCAGTCCTACCAAAAATCTGTCGCAATCACAAATCCCACCTTTGTAGACACCATGGCCATAGAAACAGGTTACTCAGATATTAATCTCTGGCTTGAGTGGATGAGGTATACCGTAGGAAAAGGTAATAAAACAAACTGTTATGCTTGTGGTAGCGCTAGACCTCATCTAGGTACAGTCCCATTAAATATCCCAGAGCAAATATAGAGGACTGCTTCCTCAGCCTATACACCAATAGCTCCACTGATCACACAGATTGTGAACGGTGGAAGAATATCATATAACCACTAAAACCCCTAAACCAGGAGAAGGTACCATTAACCCTGGAAATTATACTTGTTATGTCATTGCAGGTGATCAAGGCAGATTCCTAGGACATTTTCTGATGATTACTGTTCCATCTACAGAGTTATAAATAAATCTAAACTACAAGACCAAGTCCAGTCTCTAGGTGATATTTACTGGTTGTGTGGAGACATGAAACTTAGAACCCGGTTGGAAGGATATTGGACTAGATAATGCACATTGACTTAAGTCATTATGCCTGTGCATATCTTTAACCATGAGCCAACAGAAGAACCAGAGATCCATCATAGGAACAAACGAGAAGCCCCCAAAGGAAGCCTTGACCCATATGTGTACATAGATGTCATTGGAGTTCCAAGGGGGCTCCCAAATGAATTTAAGGTTAGAGACCAAGTAAAAGCCGGATTTGAATCTTTCCTAATGCCCCTAGTTACTATAAATAAAAATGTAGCTTGGATTAACTACATATATTACAATCAACAAAGATTTGTAAATTTTTCAATAGAGGCTCTTAAAGGACAAGCTGAACAGCTTAGTGCCACATCTACTATGACCTTCCAGAACAGGATGGCCTTAGATATGATTCTAGCAGAAAAAGGAGGGGCGTGTAAAATGTTTGGGGATACCTGCTGTACATACATGCCAGATTATACAGGCCCCAACGGTAAAGTAACCCTAGCCATAAAGAAATTAGAAAGCCTGTCATTAGAACTCAAAATAAATTCAGGAGTGTCAGACCCCTCCCTGGGACCAATATTTTAGTGCAATGGGGGGATGGCAGAAAATGTTGATGCAAATAGGAATATCAATTCGAACAATTCTTATTATCCTTGCTTTTATCATCTGTTGCGTTCTACCATGCATGAAGAAGATGTGTGAAAAAGCCATGGACAATGCTACTCCCTTGATGACAAACATCAACTATGAAGAGTACCCAGATGAACCCCATGCACCCATGAAGATATACCCAAATACTAAACCATTAAATATGTAAGGGACAGCATCTGAAAACCTATGTACAAAGTCTGTGCGTACAGCAAGAAGAAAAAGAGTTGGAGAAGTACATAGGACAGATGAGATAGGACTTTATGTTAGGGCAAGAATGTTGAAATAAATATATTATCAAAGGGTGCAATTGTGGTAGAATGAAAATGTCTATTTCACTTTAATTCAGTAATATGTCTATTTCACATTTGCTTAGCTTTGCAAACACTAGCTCATATGTAACAGATAACATATAGCCTTCCTTCCAGTGTAGCCTAACTATCAAGATTGACCTTTGATTACTAATATTAATGTTGTAAAAAGATCGTGATGGCTGTACCAAGATACGTATGGAACAACGCCTGATAATGCTTGCCTAATAATGCTCGATCAATAAATGTCAGGCTGACCATCTGGAGGAAAGAGGAACAAATTATGATTACTCAATGCTTAAAGAGAAAAACAAGACTATAAACTTAGCGCATGACAAACCGCATACACGCACACATACATGTCATTGAATGATGATTGATAATATGGGTGTTAACTTATGTTAATCTTGAGGCCCTATAAACCCTTGTAAAATGCTTTAATAAACAGAAGAGATGTGGAAAACCTGAACGTCTGTCAGTTGTCATTTCTCCTTCGATGCATGCATCATATAATCAATTTGGCCGGGAATAGATAAGCACTGTATACCTGAAGAAGTCATTCTACTTCAGTACCAGTCCAGTATATGTATCAGAGGATATCTTTTGTACTAATGGTGGAATTTGTGCTGTATAAGAGTTAAAGTTAACTCCGATATCCTCTTTCTTGTACCGGTCCAGTATCTTTTTCTGTATCCCTGATAACATTTTAGTGTGCTGCTGATATTATGTATCAGCCAGTATCTTTTGTACCAGAAAATTTGTATCAGGTGACAAACTTTGGTTGTACCTTTTTTGTTTGTGCTGAGTACAAATCTTTGTACGGCCGATCCATCCTCTGGGAGATCTTGTTAATAGGGTAGTCCTCACTACTCTCAAAAATGTTTTAAAAACTTTGAAATGGTTAAACTTTGATAGATGTGAACAGTCTAAAGCCAGACTTAGATGAAAAGGTTTCAGAAGAAAATGGCTCTTGGACAGGCGCAGCTACAGTGAAAGAAGGGTGACAATATCCATAGGATTACTTCATAAGGTTTATTCAATGGCACAACAGCAACGCGTTTCTTGCCCACATAGTGCACTACCTCAAGTAATGTGCATGTACTAAAAATGGCAAAACTGGGATTTAAATACAACAGCCTAGCGTATCTTCTAAAGGTTAAATTAATCTGGCTATTCCGAGTTGGCTGCTGAACTTCATACAGCTGTGTTGGGATTCCTACTGTTACTATAAGGCAGAATCTGTGTAGATTCTAACCAAATTCAGTGTAAACAAGTGTCCACTATTAAAGCATTTATGACTAAAACTGTTCTTATAAAAATCTCTTTAAAAATATTGTTATTGATGGACTTAACACAGTAAACTATTCTTGCTCCGTAGAGCTAGTAAATAAGCGTACGGGAGATGAGCTAGTGAGCACTCAGATTGTAATAGAACTGTGAATGGGAGCGCTATATACGCTGTAGCGTGGCTAGCAGTGAGCGGAGTAAGCCAGTATGTATTAGAATAAAGAATCAGATAGAGGGAAGATCCGGAATTGTAATCATTAAGGGTAAGACTACAATGTTAGAACAAGTAGGAGAGATGGTAATTAATCGGAAAGACTTCTCCAGTCACAGTGGAGGTGAAGTTGCCTTGTTGGTGTACGATATCATGACAGCATAGACACCTCTTTTTTCCACATCTATAGCTACCAGCTGTTCTTGCTTCTTTTTTCCTGGGTTGATGCTGTTTTAACTGGCTGGGTGCCAGGATATTTTTCAGTGTAGGTGCTCTGCGATAAGTAATACCAAGTGTTTTTGTAAGTGATCCCTTCCAAAATATACCAGTATTTTTGTAGGATATTTCTAATCTCTGGTGCAGACCTACTAAAGGTGATAATGAAGTTGAGGTCCCATCTTTGTTGTTGTTGTTGTTCCTTAGCCGTAGCTTCTAATATTTCTTTTCTCTCCTGTCCTTTAGTTTTTTCTTTTTTGTTAACGCTCTTTTTTCGTGGTGAGATATTCCTCCTGTGTGAGACATTTAGGGTATTTCTTTTCTAAAAGCCTTTTTTGAAGGATACCTGTCTGCAGTTTAAAATCTTATCCACGAGTACAATTCTTTCTGATTCGTTTGTATTGGGAGTAAGGTACATTTTCTAGCCATTTTTTATGATGGCTGATCCCAAATTCAATGTAGCTATTCGTATCTATAAGCACTGAAATATTGGTTTTTAACCCCTTAACCCCTTAAGGACTCAGCCCATTTTGGCCTTAAGGACTCAGACAATTTAATTTTTACGTTTTCATTTTTTCCTCCTCGCCTTCTAAAAATCATAACTCTTTTATATTTTCATCCACAGACTAGTATGAGGGCTTGTTTTTTGCGCGACCAGTTGTCCTTTGTAATGACATCACTCATTATATCATAAAATGTATGGCGCAACCAAAAAACACAATTTTTGTGGGGAAATTAAAACGAAAAACGCAATTTTGCTAATTTTGGAAGGTTTTGTTTTCAAGCCGTACAATTTATGGTAAAAATGACATGTGTTCTTTATTCTGAGGGTCAATACGATTAAAATGATACCCATTATTATATACTTTTATATTATTGTTGCGCTTAAAAAACAATCACAAACTTTTTAACCAAATTAGTACGTGTTACGCCTAGCGCTCCGGGTCCCCGCTCCTCCCCGGAGCGCTTACGGCGTCTCTCTCTCCGCAGCGCCCCGGTCGGTCCCGCTGACCGGGAGCGCTGCACTGTCTTGGCCGTCGGGGATGCGATTCGCACAGCGGGACGCGCCCGCTCGCGAATCGCATCCCAGGTCACGTCCCGTCCCGGTCCCCCGCTGTCATGTGCTGGCGCGCGCGGCTCCGCTCTCTAGGGCGCGCGCGCCAGCTTCCTGAGACTTAAAGGGCCAGTGCACCAATGATTGGTGCCTGGCCCAATTAGCTTAATTGGCTTCCACCTGCTCCCAGACTATATCTGATCTCTGCCCCTGCACTCCCCTGCCGGATCTTGTTGCCTTAGAGCCTAGTGAAAGCGTTACTGTGTTGTCCATACTGTGTACTTGACCTCCTGCTATTGCCTTATTGACTACGATTCTTGCTGCCTGCCCCGACCTTCTGCTACGTCCGACCTTGCTTCTGTCTACTCCCTTGTACCGCGCCTATCTTCAGCAGTCAGAGAGGTTGAGCCGTTGCTAGTGGATACGACCTGGTCACTACCGCCGCAGCAAGACCATCCCGCTTTGCGGCGGGCTCTGGTGAACACCAGTAGTGACTTAGAACCGGTCCACTAGCACGGTCCACGCCAATCCCTCTCTGGCACAGAGGATCCACCTCCTGCCAGCCGGCATCGTGACAGTAGATCCGGCCATGGATCCCGCTGAGGTTCCCCTGCCAGCTATCTCTGACCTCACCACGGTGGTCGCCCAGCAATCCCGACAGATCGCCCATCTAACTCACCAGCTGTCGGAAGTGTCCACCATGGTGCAGCAACTTCAGTCGCAACTTCTGCCTCTGCTACAGCAGCAACCTTCTCCTCCGCCAGCTCCTGCACCTCTTCCTCAGCGAGTGGCCACTCCTCGCCTCCGCTTGTCCCTGCCGGACAAATTTGATGGGGACTCTAAGTTTTGCCGTGGCTTTCTTTCACAATGTTCCCTGCACTTGGAGATGATGTCGGACCAGTTTCCTACTGAAAGGTCTAAGGTGGCATTCGTAGTCAGTCTTCTGTCTGGGAAAGCTCTGTCATGGGCCACACCGCTCTGGGACCGCGATAACCCCGTCACTGCCTCTGTACACTCCTTCTTCTCGGAAATTCGAAGTGTCTTTGAGGAACCTGCCCGAGCCTCTTCTGCTGAGACTGCCCTGCTGAACCTGGTCCAGGGTAATTCTTCCGTTGGCGAGTACGCCATAAAATTCCGTACTCTTGCTTCTGAACTATCCTGGAATAACGAGGCCCTCTGCGCGACCTTTAAAAAAGGCCTATCCAGCAACATTAAAGATGTTCTGGCCGCACAAGAAATTCCTGCTAACCTGCATGAACTCATTCATCTAGCCACTCGCATTGACATGCGTTTTTCTGAGAGACATCAAGAGCTCCGCCAGGGAAAAGACTTAGATCTCTGGGCACCTCTCCCACAGTCTCCGTTGCAATCTACGCCTAGGCCTCCCGCCGAGGAGGCCATGCAAGTGGATCGGTCTCGCCTGACCCAGGAGGAGAGGAATCGCCGTAAAGAAGAAAATCTTTGTCTGTACTGTGCCAGTACCGAACATTTCTTGGTGGATTGCCCTATCCGTCCTCCACGTCTGGGAAACGCACGCTCGCACCCAGCTCTCGTGGGTGTGGCGTCTCTTGATTCAAAGTCGGCTTCTCCACGTCTCACGGTGCCCGTGCGGATTTCTCCTTCAGCCAACTCCTCCCTCTCAGCCGTGGCCTGCTTGGACTCTGGTGCCTCTGGGAATTTTATTCGGGATTCCTTGGTGAATAAATACCGCATCCCGGTGACCCGTCTCGTCAAGCCACTCTACATTTCCGCGGTCAACGGAGTCAGGTTGGATTGCACCGTGCGTTACCGCACGGAGCCCCTCCTAATGTGCATCGGACCTCATCACGAAAAAATTGAGTTTTTGGTCCTCTCCAATTGCACTTCCGAAATTCTCCTTGGACTACCCTGGCTTCAACACCATTCTCCTACCCTGGATTGGTCCACAGGGGAGATCAAGAGCTGGGGTACCTCTTGTTTCAAGGACTGCCTTAAACCGGTTCCCAGTACTCCCTGCCGTGACCCTGTGGTTCCCCCTGTAACCGGTCTCCCTAAGGTCTTTATGGACTCTGCCTGCCATAAGAAGTGCCCTTCCCTCCCTCCCAGTCCAGTCAGGCAAGCCTCGGTGCCTCCTCATGGCCCCCGTCCTGGTGTCACACTGCCCCGTGCCAGGCCTCGCCCTCTGCCCTCCCTCCCCATTCCCACTCCTGCTGTACTGCCTGCCGTTGAGGAAACCCTCCATTCTTTCCCGGTGTCCTCATCCCAGGGGAGGCAGTTACCGGACAAAGAGAAGGGGAGACCTAAGGGGGGGGGGGTACTGTTACGCCTAGCGCTCCGGGTCCCCGCTCCTCCCCGGAGCGCTTACGGCGTCTCTCTCTCCGCAGCGCCCCGGTCGGTCCCGCTGACCGGGAGCGCTGCACTGTCTTGGCCGTCGGGGATGCGATTCGCACAGCGGGACGCGCCCGCTCGCGAATCGCATCCCAGGTCACTTACCCGTCCCGGTCCCCCGCTGTCATGTGCTGGCGCGCGCGGCTCCGCTCTCTAGGGCGCGCGCGCGCCAGCTTCCTGAGACTTAAAGGGCCAGTGCACCAATGATTGGTGCCTGGCCCAATTAGCTTAATTGGCTTCCACCTGCTCCCAGACTATATCTGATCTCTGCCCCTGCACTCCCCTGCCGGATCTTGTTGCCTTAGAGCCTAGTGAAAGCGTTACTGTGTTGTCCATACTGTGTACTTGACCTCCTGCTATTGCCTTATTGACTACGATTCTTGCTGCCTGCCCCGACCTTCTGCTACGTCCGACCTTGCTTCTGTCTACTCCCTTGTACCGCGCCTATCTTCAGCAGTCAGAGAGGTTGAGCCGTTGCTAGTGGATACGACCTGGTCACTACCGCCGCAGCAAGACCATCCCGCTTTGCGGCGGGTTCTGGTGAACACCAGTAGTGACTTAGAACCGGTCCACTAGCACGGTCCACGCCAATCCCTCTCTGGCACAGAGGATCCACCTCCTGCCAGCCGGCATCGTGACAGTACGTTTATAATCCCTTTATTTTGATGACCTCTAACTTTTTTATTTTTCCGTATAAGCGGCGGTATGGGGGCTCATTTTTTGCGCCATGATCTGTACTTTTTTTGATACCACATTTGCATATAAAAAACTTTTAATAAATTTTTTATAATTTTTTTTTTAATAAAATGTATTAAAAAAGTAGGAATTTTGGACTTTTTTATTTTTTTTCGTTCACGCCGTTCACTGTACGGGATCATTAACATTTTATTTTAATAGTTCGGACACTTACGCACGCGGCGATACCAAATATGTCTATAAAAAAATTTTTTACGCTTTTTGGGGGTAAAATAGGAAAAAACGGACGTTTTACTTTTTTATTGGGGGGAGGGGATTTTTCACTTTTTTTTTACTTTTACTTTTACATTTTTTTACATTTTTTTTTACACTTGAATAGTCCCCATAGGGGACTATTCATAGCAATACCATGATTGCTAATACTGATCTGTTCTATGTATAGGACATAGAACAGATCAGTATTATCGGTCATCTCCTGCTCTGGTCTGCTCGATCACAGACCAGAGCAGGAGACGCCGGGAGCCGCACGGAGGAAGGAGAGGGGACCTCCGTGCGGCGTTATGAATGATCGGATCCCCGCAGCAGCGCTGCGGGCGATCCGATCGTTCATTTAAATCGCGAACTGCCGCAGATGCCGGGATCTGTATTGATCCCGGCACCTGAGGGGTTAATGGCGGACGCCCGCGAGATCGCGGGCGTCGGCCATTGCCGGCGGGTCCCTGGCTGCGATTAGCAGCCGGGATCAGCCGCGCATGACACGGGCATCGCTCCGATGCCCGCGGTTATGCTTAGGACGTAAATGTACGTCCTGGTGCGTTAAGTACCACCTCACCAGGACGTACATTTACGTCCTGCGTCCTTAAGGGGTTAAGGACCAAGCCCATTTTCACCTTAAAGGGGTATTCCAGGAAAAAACTTTTTTACATATATCAACTGGCTCCAGAAAGTTAAACAGATTTGTAAATTCTTTCTATTAAAAAAAACTTAATCCTTTCAGTACTTATGAGCTTCTGAAGGTAAGGTTGTTCTTTTGTGTCTAAGTCCTCTCTGATGACCCCTGTCTTGGGAAACGCCCAGTTTAGAAGCAAATCCCCATAGCAAACCTCTTCTAAAATGGCCTTTTCCCGAGACAGGTGTCATCAGAGAGGACTTAGACAGAAAAGAACAACCTTAACTTCAGAAGCTCATAAGTACTGAAAGGATTAAGATTTTTTAATAGAAGTAATTTACAAATCTGTTTAACTTACTGGGGCCAGTTGATATATATATAAAGTTTTTTCCTGGAATACCCCTTTAAGGACCAGGCCAATTTTATTTTTGCGTTTTCGTTTTTTCCTCCTCGCCTTCTAAAAACCATAACTCCTTTATATTTCCATCTACAGACCCATATAATGGCTTGTTTTTGCGTGACCAACTGCACTCTGCAATGAAACCTCTCATATTACCATAAAATGTAGGGCGAACCCCGAAAAAAAATTTAGCAAGGAAATTTTAATGAAAACCACAATTTTGCGCATTTTGAAGGGTTTTGTTTTCACACTATACACTTTACGGTAAAAATGACATGTGTTCTTTATTCTGTGGGTCAATACGATTAAAATGATACCCATGGCTAGACACTTTTAGATTTATTTTAAGCGGTACAAAAATATAAAACTTTTTGTACAAAATCAGTAATCTAAAATCGCCCTATTTTGACCACCTATAACTTTTTCATTTTTCCATATATAGGGCGGTATGAGGACTCATTTTTTTGTGCCGTCATCTCTACTTTTTATCGATACCACATTTGCATATATAAAACTTTTACATCATTTTTATTGATTTTTAACCCCTTAAGGACCGGGGGTTTTACCGTTTTTGCATTTTAGTTTTTTGCTCCTTGCCTTTAAAAAATCATAACTCTTTCAATTTTGCACCTAAAAATCCATATGATTATTTTTTGCGCCACCAATTCTACTTTGTAATGACGTCAGTCATTTTGCCCAAAAATCTACGGTGAAACAGGAAAAAAAATCATTGTGCGACAAAACTGTTTTGTAACTTTTGGGGGCTTCCGTTTCTACGTAGTACATTTTTCGGTAAAAATGACACCTGATATTTATTCTGTAGGTCCATACGATTAAAATGATACCCTACTTATTAAGGTTTGATTTTGTCAGACTTCTGGAAAAAATCATAACTACATGCAGGAAAATTAATACGTTTAAAATTGTCATCTTCTGACCCCTATAACTTTTTTATTTTTCTGTGTATGGGGCGGTATGAGGGCTCATTTTTTGCGCCGTGATCTGAAGTTTTTAACGGTACCATTTTTGCATTGATAGGACTTATTAATCCCTTTTTATTCATTTTTAAATGATATAAAAAGTGACCAAAAATGCACTATTTTGGACTTTGGAATTTTTTTGCGCGCACGCCATTGACCGAGCGGTTTAATTAATTATATATTTTTATAATTCGGACATTTCCGCACGCGGTGATACCATATATGTTTATTTTTATTTACACTGTGTTTTTTTTTTTATTGGAAAAGGGGGGTGATTCAAACTTTTAATAGGGGAGGAGTTAAATGATCTTTATTCACTTTTTTTTCACTTTTTTTTTTGCAGTGTTATAGGTCCCATAGGGACCTATAACACTGCACACACTGATCTCCCATGCTGATCTCCTTAAATGATCTTTATTCACTTTTTTTTCACTTTTTTTTGCAGTGTTATAGGTCCCATAGGGACCTATAACACTGCACACACTGATCTCCTATGCTGATCACTGGTTTCTCATAAGAAACCAGTGATCAACGATTCTGCCGCATGACTGCTCATGCCTGGATCTCAGGCACTGAGCAGTCATTCGGCGATCGGACAGCGAGGAGGCAGGTAGGGGCCCTCCCGCTGTCCTGTCAGCTGTTCGGGATGCCGCGATTAGCCGCGGCTATCCCGAACAGCCCGACTGAGCTAGCCGGGAACTTTCACTTTCACTTTTAGCCGCGCGGCTCAGCTCTGAGCGCGTGGCTAAAGGGTTAATAGCGTGCGGTGCCGCGATCGGCGCTGCGCGCTATTAGAGGCGGGTCCCGGCATTAACCCCGCGTTATATCAGAAGAGCAGGACCAAGGACGTACCGGTACGTCCTTGGTCCTTAAGGGGTTAAATGTGACAAAAAAGCTGCATTTTTGGACTTTTTTAATTTTTTAAGTTTACGCCATTCACCGTACGGGATAATTAACATTATATTTTGATAGTACTGACATTTATGCACACGGCGATGCCAAATATGTTTCTGGGGAAAAAAAAACGCTTTTTGGGGGTAAAATGAGAAAAAAGGACAATTTTCATTTTTATTGGGAGGGGGTTTCACTTTTTTTTTTACTTTCTATTTTTACATTTTCAACTTTTATTTTACACTTTTTATGTCCCCATAGGGGACTATCTATAGCAATCCTTTGATTGTTAATACTGTTCAGTGCTATGTATAGGACATAGCACTGATCAGCGTTATCGGTCATCTTCTGCTCTGGTCTGCTCGATCTCAGACCAGAGCAGAAGACCCCGGGAGATAGCCGGAGCAAGGCGAGGAGGGGACCTTCGGCCGCCATGCTGGATGATCGGATCACTGCGGCAGCGCTGCGGGCTATCCGATCATCCATTCAAAGTACCGCACTGCCGCAGATGCCATGATCTGTATTGATCACGGCATCTGAGGGATTAATGGCGGATATCCGCGTGATCGCGGATGGCGGCCATTACGGGCGGTTCCCTGGCTGTTACTAGCAGCCGGAACCTGCCGTGTATGACGCGAGCACCGTTCCGATGCTCGCGGTCATACACAGGACGTGAATGTACGTCCTGGTGCGGGAAGTCCCGCCAAACCAGGACGCACATTTAAGTCCGTGGTCATTAAGGGGTTAAATAGTTAGGTCTCTCAGTAAAAATACAAAAAATGTAGACCAATAGGGAACCTCTAAAACATAGATTTTAATGCATGTCAATAAAAATATATCACACACAGTGAAAAAGTAAAAATAGAAAAATATATCAATTCTTCATGGGGCCATCATACAGTCCAAAAAATGTTGTTATCCTCACACATGTCTTCACTGAACTCCATCAGAGTTATCTATAATTAACAGCCACACTTAAGGGGTTAAAAGAAAAAAGGTTTTCACCGGAGTACCCCTTTAAGGACTCAGGGTTTTTCCGTTTTTGCACTTTCGTTTTTTCCTCCTTACCTTTTAAAAATCATAACCCTTTCAATTTTCCACCTAAAAATCCATATTATGGCTTATTTTTTGCGTAGCCAATTCTAAGTCATTTTACCCAAAAATCTATGGCGAAACAGGAAAAAAAATCATTGTGAGACAAAATTGAAAAAAAAAAAACGCCATTTTGTAACTTTTGGGGGCTTCTGTTTCTACGCAGTAAATGTTTCGGTAAAAAGGACACACTCTCTTTATTTATTCTGTACGTCCATAGGATTAAAATGATACTCTACTTATATCGGTTTGATTTTGTCATACTTCTGTTAAAAATCATAAATACATGCAGGAAAATGTATACGTTTAAAATTGTCATCTTCTGACCCCTATAACTTTTTTATTTTACCGCGTATGGGTCGGTATGAGGGCTCATTTTTTGCACCGTGATCTGAAGTCTTTAGCGGTCCCCTTTTTGTATTGATTGGACTTGATCACTTTTTATTCATTTTTTCATGATACAAAAAGTGACCAAAAATACACTATTTTGGACTTTGGAATTTTTTTGCACATACGCCATTGACCGTACGGTTTAATTAATGATATATATTTTTTATAATTCGGACATTACCGCACGCGGCGATACCACATGTTTGTTTTTATTTACACAGTTTTTTTTTTTTTTTTTTAAATGGGAAAAGGGGTTGATTCAAACTTTTAATAGGGGAGGTGTTAAATGATATTTATTCACTTTTTTTTTCACTTATTTTTTGGAGTGTCATAAATCCCATAGTGACCTATAACACTGCACACACTGATCTTTTACATTGATCACTGGTTTCTCATAGGAAACCAGTGATCAATGATTCTGCCGCTTGACTGCTCATGCCTGGATCTCAGGCACTGAGCAGTCATTCGGCGATCGGACACCAGGAGGCAAGGTAGGAGACCCTCCTCGTGTCTAACAGCTGTTCGGGACACCGTGATTTAGCCGCGGCGATCCCGAACAGCTCCCTGAGCTAACCGGCATGGTTTCACTTTCGACGCAGCGTTCAACTTTGAACGCCGCGTCTAAAGGGTTAATAGCGCGCTGCACCGCGATCACTGCCGCGCGCTATTAGCCACGGGTCCCGTAGCTAATAGTCGTAGCCCCGGGTTATAGAAAGGGAAAGGACTCAGGACGTACCGGTACGTCCTTGGTCCTTAACCCCTTAAGGACACATGACGTACTGGAACGTCATGTGTCCACTCCCGGCCGGGACCCGTGGCTAATAGCGCGCAGCACTGATCGCTGTGCCGCGCGCTATTAACCCTTTAGACGTAGCGTTCAAAGTTGAACGCCGCGTTTAAAGTGAATCTGAAAGCATGCCGGTTAGCTCAGTGGGCTGTTCGGGATAGCCGCGGCTATCCTGAACAGCTTACAGGACAGCGGGAGGGCCCTACCTGGGCCCTACCTGCCTCCTCGCTGTCCGATCGCCGAATGACTATGAGAAACCAGTGATCAATGATAAATATCAGTGTGTGCAGTGTTATAGGTCCCTATGGGAGCTATACCACTGCAAAAAAAAGTGGAAAAAAAAGTTAATAAATATCATTTAACCCCTTCCCTATTAAAAGTTTGAATCACCCCCCTTTTCCCACAAAAATAAAACACAGTGTAAATAAAAATAAACATATATGGTATCGCCGCGTGCGGAAATGTCCGAATTATAAAAATATATCGTTAATTAAACCACAAGGTCAATGGCGTGCGCGCAAAAAAAATTCCAAAGTCCAAAATAGTGCATTTTTGGTCACTTTTTATATCATGAAAAAATGAATAAGAAGCGATCAATAAAGTCCTATCAATGCAACAATGGTACCGTTGAAAACTTCAGATCACGGTGCAAAAAATGAGCCCTCATACTGCCCCATACACGGAAAAATAAAAAAGTTATAGGGGTCAGAAATGACAATTTTAAACATATTAATTTTCCTGCATGAAGTTATGATTTTTTTCCAGAAGTACGACAAAATCAAACCTATATAAGTAGGGTATCATTTTAACTGTATGGACCTACAGAATAAATATCAGGTGTCATTTTTACCGAAAAATGTACTACGTAGAAACGGACGCCCCCAAAAGTTACAAAACAGCGTTGTTTTTTTTCAATTTTGTCGCACAAAGATTTTTTTTTCCTTTTCACTGTAGATTTTTGGGCACAATGACTGACGTCATTACAAAGTAGAATTGGTGGCGCAAAAAATAAGCCATAATATGTATTTTTAGGTGCAAAATTTAAAGAGTTATGATTTTTTCAAGGCAAGGAGCAAAAAACGAAAATGCAAAAACGGAAAAAACCCCGGTCCTTAAGGGGTTAAACCCTAGTATATATCCAGAAGGTTTAAATTGTATGATGAAACTGTTCCAAAAGAAATACAAACCTGACACTAACATGATCTGTTCTACATAGGGTTTGTTTCCCCAGGTCAAGAAACCTCAAATACCCTCAGCGGTAACATTTCCTGGCAATTATACTTGTCTTGTACTCCCAGGGAACGAGAGCGGTACAAACCTGGGATCGTTGCCTGATGACTACTGTATGGAGAAGATTAACAAAACAGGGAAAGATGGTGGCTGGGTTGAGCATGATACTCAAAGGGCTGACATCTGGTGGTGGTGAATAAACGAAAGAGCTAGGATCCCGGCCAATGCCCGTGGGGATTGTGCTGTGGTTCAACTGGCTATGCCCCTTCCATATCCTGTCAGAGTCACCCTGGAAAGGAGGCCACCCACGTAACTGAAGGGACACCTCTCCTAAAGGGTCATTTGATTCTCAGGTGTACATTGACAAGATAGGGGTTCCACACTGAGTGCCTAATGAGTTTAAAGCCAGAGATCAAGAGGCAGTAGGGTTCAAGTCTCTGTTCTTTTGGTGGAGTACAGTAAACAAAAATGTTGACTGGATAAATTACATCTACTATAACAAAGGCATGTCAAATTATGCAAGGGATGCAGTCAAAGGCTTAGCAGAACAATTGGCCCCCACTTCATTGATGGCCTGGCAAAATAGGATAGCCCTAGATATGGTACTAGCAGAAAGAGGAGGTGTCTGCAAGATGTTTGGCAGTATGTGCTGTACCTTTATTTCAAACAATACAGCTCCAGGAGGAATTCTGACCAGAGCAATGGAAGGAATTACTGTATCATCAAATGAGACGGCTGAGAACCCAGGAATAAGTGACCAATTCACCAACATTCACTTGAGGGATGGTTTAGCAGATGGACTGGATTGATGACTTAAGCTCTCATCTCCATCACAATTGTGTTAGCCATCCTGGTGACCTGTGGGTGTTGTTGCATTCCTTGCATCCGAGGACTATCTAAAAAAAATTGATTGAGACTGCTGTGACAAGGACTATGTACCAAACTATTCTTCTGGAAAAACATGTCTATGATGATACCCTCTCTCTATGAAGTGAGATCCAAGAAACCAACTAAGGGACTAATGCTGAAAAATGAGGGAGTGAAAATAGATAGAGGAGGGAATGTTGGGAAAATTATATTTTGATATCTATGTTCCCTGTATTTTTATATGTGATTTCTAATTAAAATGGCGTTGGTTTGATTTTCCTTGTTCCAGTTAACTTTTATCTTAGTTCCGGCCAGTGCCCAGTGATGCTTAAAACTATGCACCTGAAGAAAAATAAGCTTTTGCTATATTAGGAAATACCTGTGTGAGGGGCACTGTGATTGGTAATAAAAGGTACTTCTGCACAATGAGCCACCAGTGTGCCAATCAGCTTGCACTCAAACTTATTAGATAATAGACATTTTTCCAGACCTGAGGTGTAACTCTGCTGCTCCTTTGCTTGGCTGTAAGAGTCCACCCGTTTGTATATACATCTGTAATAAATCTGTCTTCTAATCAAGACAACTGGAGTTGACTGATCACAGGTAGTAAAGAGATCCCAACAGTCTTGGTGTGTGTTGATTTTTTTTCAGGCTGGCCTGAAGCCTACCCCGTGAAGTGGATTCTCTCACAACAGCAAGGCAACTAGTCCAGGAACTGGTCTGTAGATATGGAGTTCCAGAGGTAATTGAGAGTGATAGAGGAACCTATTTTACAGGTGAGATCATGACAAATATTTTGGGGGCCCTAGGGATACAGCATACGGCTTTCCACACTCCTTACCACCCACAAGCGAGCAGGGAGGTTGAAAGATTGAATGGCACCCTTAAAAATAAGCCCAGAAGGCAATGGTAGAGACTGGGAAACCATGGGTAGAGTGCCTCTCCCTAGCCTTATTTTCTGTATGAACCACTCCTAAGGATCCACTGGGTAGTCACGTTAAGTAATACTTTTTGGAATCCCTCCCAATACTGGATTATTCTTCCCTGAGCAGTTGGTAATGCAACATTCTAAACTAACTGATTATGTGCAGGCCTTACATTCACGGTTACATCAAGTGCATAAAAAAATATTTAATTCCATTCCAGATGCTGACCCTAATGGTAGAGCCCATGATCTTGAACCTACTAATTGAGTGGTCTTATTCTCTTGGGGACGCAGGGGGTATGCATACGTCCTGCATCCCCAATTGTTAAGGACTCAGGGCGAACCTGTACGCCCTGAGCATTTCCGGTCCCCGCCACTCGCTGGTGGGGACCGGGATGCCTTCTGAAATCATTCAGCAGGCATCCCGGCACATCGCCGAGGGGGGTCCCGAGGACCCTCCATATCGGTGATCGACGCAAATCGCCAGTCAATTCAGACCGGCGATTTGCTGTGATTCCGTTCCCCGATGCTCGACGGGCGGGGATGGGAGCTGGATGCCTGCTGAAATCATTCAGCAGGCACCGTGGCACAGTGCCGAGGGGGTCCTGAGGACCCCTCATATCGGTGATCGCCGCAGATAGCCTGTAAATACAAACCGGCAATCTGCAGCGATTCCGGGTCATGGGGGTCACAGGAAGGTAGCAGCTTTTCTAATGCTGGTACTGATACCGGTGTGCATTGTTGACATGCAACGCGATGCATGCAATTGGCAGTATAGCAAGGAGTGTGTCACCTAACTATGTAAGTGCGTCACCATGAAAAGTTTGAAAAGCTCTGACTTAGGGAGTATAATTGTTTAAATGGGAGCCCTACTTGATGGGGGTGATACAGTGGGGATCAAAAGTTTGGGCACCCCAGGTAAAAATTTGTATAAAGAAGCCAAGGAAAGATGGAAAAATCTCCAAAAGGCATCAAATTACAGATTAGACATTCTTATAATATGTCAACAAAAGTTAGATTTTATTTCCCTTGTTTACACTTTCAAAATAACAGAAAACCAAAAAATGGGTTCTGCAAAAGTTTGGGCGCGCTGCTGAATTTATAGCATGCACTGCCCCCTTTGCAAAGCTGAGACCTGCCAGTGTCATGGATTGTTCTCAATCATCATCTGGGAAGACCAAGTGATGTCAATCTCAAAGGTTTTAAATGCCCAAAAACTCATCTGACCTTGCCCCAACAACATCATGGGATCTTCTAAGAGGTTGTCTAGAAATCTGAAACTGAAAATAGTTGACTCTCACAAAGCTGGAGAAGGCTATAAGCAGATAGCAAAACGTTTTCAGATGTCAATATCCTCTGTTCGGAATGTAATTTAGAAATGGCAGTCATCAGGAACAGTGGAAGTTAAAGCAAGATCTGGAAGACCAAGAAAAATATCAGACAGAACAGCTCGCAGGATTGTGAGAAAAAAAATTCAAAACCCACGTTTGACTGCACAAACCCTCCAGAAAGATCTGGCAGACACTGGAGTTGTGGTACACTAGTCCACTATAAAGAGATACTTGTACAAATATGGTCTTCATGGAAGAGTCATCAGAAGAAAACCTCTTCTACGTCCTCACCACAAAAATCAGTGTTTGAACTTTGCAAATGAACATATAGACAAGCCTGATGCATTTTGGAAACAAGTTCTGTGGACGATGAGGTTAAAACTGAACTTTTTGCCAGAATGAGCAAAGGTATGTTTGGAGAAGAAGGGGAAGGAATTTAATGAAAAGAACCTCTGTCCAACTGTTAAGCATGGGGGTGGATCAATCATGCTTTGGGGTTGTATTGCAGCCAGTGGCACAGGGAACATCTCACGATTAGAAGGAAAAATGGATTCAATAAAATTTCAGCAAATTTTGGATGCTAACTTGATGCAATCTGTGAAAAAGCTGAAGTTAAATAGAGGATGGTTTCTACAAATGGATAATGATCCTAAAACACACCTCGAAATCCACGGGGGATTACATCAAGAGGCGTAAACTGAAGGTTTTGCCATGACCTTCACAATCTCCTGACCTCAATATAATTGAAAATCTATGGATAGACCTTAAAAGAGCAGTGCGTGACAGACAGCCCAGAAATCTCAAATAACTGGAAGACTTTTGTAAGGATGAATGGGAAAAGATACCTCAAACAAGAATTGAAAGACTCTTGGGTGGCTACAAAGAGAGTTTACAAGCTGTGATACTTGCCAAAGGGGGCAGTACAAGATATTAACTCTGCAGGGTGCCCAAACTTTTGCAGATGCCATTTTTTGTTTTCTGTTATTTTGAAAGTGTAAATGATGGACATAAAATCTAACTTTTGTAGACATATTATAAGAATGTCTAATCTGTAATTTGATGCCTTTTGGAGATTTTTCCATCTTTCCTCTGCTTCTTCATGGACATTAATACAAATTTTTACCTGGGGTGCCCAAACTTTTGATCCCCACTGTATCTATCTGGGGGCCTGTCTACTTACTGGGGGAGCTCTACCTAATCTGGGGCTCTGTCTGGGAGCCCTACCTTTTTACCAGCTGGACACACACACACACATATATATATATATATATATATATATATATATATATCTGGGGCCCTATTTACATACTAGTGGAGCCCTACATGCCTGCCTACCTGATGAGGGGGCGTACCTACCTGAAGGGGGGGGGGGGCTACCTATTTATTGGGGCGGAATTACCCATCAGGGGCCCTATCCACCTAATGGGGTGACATACTGGTCTGCCTATTAATTTTCTATTAATTAAGACCTTATTTACAGACTATTTTGGTTGAAATTATTTTATTTACCAGGACAAGTGGATCGTCATGAGGGACAAGTAGAATGTGCCCGTTTCAGTCCCTCGGACAAGTTTTCTTTATTTTTTTACATTTCCACACCCCTGAATATACACCACTAATCATCATCCGTACTGTACTGGGAGGTGGCAGTGTTAACGACCCCCCCCCCCCCCCAGTACAGATGTGACTGTAGTCGTAGTGACTGCACCGATCGCAGTGTATGAGGAGGGGGGAGGAGAGCAGGAGCATGTTTCTCCGCTCTGATCAGCACCATTTTATATCTGGTGCTGATCAGGACGGAGCCCCATGCTGCATCTCCCCCTCAGATGTTCTTAATGCTTCTTTGCATTGTTTATGTGCCCCCTGGCACAGCAGCGATTAGGGAAAGCTTCAGATTAGGCAGGGACAGAGTTAGGTGGTAAAAAAAAAACACTTTTTTTTTAAAGCGTACCATACTGTATGTGTCCGCAGCACCTTTTGCTCCGGGCCCTACTGGGTCGCTGCAGTCTGCGCCACGTTTTTTTGTGGGGGGGGGGGGGAGCTTTTTTTTTTGTCTGCTAAAATGTGTGGCCATGCCCTCTTAGCTATAAAAGAGTGGTCCGCCACCATTAGCTAAAGCCCACCCACCGCTGTTCAGTCCTGTAGTTCTGATCAGCATTTTTTTTGTGATGCTGGTGCTTTTTTGGGTTATAGCAGCTATTTTTTTTGCACCTATAGGCGGTCCGTGCCACCAGCAGCATGCCTGTGCTGTGTGGATGGACCATACCTCTGTCTGAGGCCTGCCCCACCACTGTCAGTGAATTATCACTGATCAGAGGGTTTTTTCAGGGTTCAGGCGGGTGCATTTTTTTTCTGGGTTAAGCTTTTTTATTTTATTTTTCAGGTATTTTGTGTGGGGGTCTGTACGTGCCACCAGCCACTATCCTGGGCTGAGTGGCGGGACCCCCACTGACTTCTGCGCTCCCTGCCGCCAGCAAGCGCACGTTTTTTTGCACTAGAAGTCTTTTTTTTTTTTTTTTTCCCTTTTTAGTTTAGATTTTTTCTGTTAGGGCGGGTTAGGGAGGTAGTCTCGCACCACACCAAACACAGCACATACACAAATAAAGTTTCCCCACACACAAATACACCCCCCATCCCCACTAGAGTAGGGAAATGGCCTGCAGGGCGTTTTCAGCGGAGAAGGCATATGCCATTCTTGCCTTCGACACTGAAAGCACCACAGAGGACGAGGAAGACTCCACCTTCCTTATTTCTTCCGCGTCCTCCTCATCATCTTCTGATGATGGGGGACAGACAGGGCAATCTGTCACAAAGACCGGGATCGCCGAACAGTGTGTTGTCTGCCTGGCGCACGAGTTCGGCACATCGCGGATCGGGTTGACAGGTTGTTGGGCGGGGCTGGAGAGGACCCAGCAGTCATGGTACATATTGGCACCAATGACAAAGTAAGAGGTAGGTGGAGTGTCCTTAAAAATGATTTCAGGGACTTAGGCCGCAAGCTTAAGGCAAGGACCTCCAAGGTAGTCTTTTCTGAAATACTACCAGTACCACGAGCCGCACCAGAGAGGCAGCGGGAGATCAGGGAGGTAAACAAGTGGCTCAGAAGCTGGTGTAGGAAGGAAGGGTTTGGGTTCATGGAGAACTGGGCTGACTTCGCTGTCAGTTACCGGCTCTACCGTAGGGACGGGCTGCACCTCAATGGGGAGGGTGCAGCTTTGCTTGGGGAGAAGATGGCTAGAAGGGTGGAGGAGTGTTTAAACTAGGGACTTGGGGGGAGGGAACCTACAGCAAAGAGGGGGAAGATAGTGTAGATAGAGAGGTGGGAATTATAAATGTACCTGGGGGTGGAGCGGAGGGAGGGGTTAGAATAGTTAATAGGAATAAGCTTCATAGGAAAATAAAACTTACACCCTTGAATCCCATTAACCCCAATAACATAAAGGATGGAAATGTAAAGTGTATGTTCACAAATGCCAGAAGCCTAGCAAATAAAATGGGGGAGCTTGAGGCCTTGATACTGGAGGAACATATTGATATAGTTGGGGTCACTGAGACATGGCTGGACTCCTCGCATGACTGGGCTGTCAATCTGCAGGGGTTTACATTGTTTCGCAAGGATAGAATGAAAAGAAAAGGTGGTGGAGTCTGTCTGTATGTAAGAAGTGGTATGAAAGTCAGTGTGAACGATGCCATAGTGTGTGATGATTCTGAGGATGTGGAATCATTGTGGGTAGAATTACAAAAGGAGGGAAATACTGAAAAAATAGTATTTGGTGTAATCTACAGACCCCCTAATATCACTGAAGAGATAGAAGTTCAGCTTCATAAACAAATAGAGAGGGCCGCCCGGGCAGGTACAGTGGTAATAATGGGAGATTTTAACTATCCAGATATAGATTGGGGTCCGGGGTTGGCTAAAACTACAAAGGGGCGACAATTCCTAAATTTATTGCAGGATAATTTTATGGGCCAGTTTGTGGAGGACCCAACAAGAAGTGATGCCTTGTTGGATCTGATCATTTCCAACAACGCAGAGCTGGTTGGGAATGTAACTGTGAGGGAAAACCTTGGTAATAGCGACCACAATATAGTTACTTTTGACTTAAAATGTAGAAAACAAAGACAGGCGGGGAAGGCAAAAACATATAACTTTAAAAAGGCAAATTTCCCTGGGTTGAGATCTGCACTACAGGACATAGACTGGGGGGAGGTGTTGTCAAATACTGATACAGAAGGTAAATGGGACATCTTTAAATCAACTCTAAATAACTATACAGCTAAATATATACCAAAGGGGAACAAATATAAACGATTAAAACTAAATCCTACATGGCTGACACATGATGTTAAAAGAGCAATAAACAACAAAAAAATAGCCTTCAAAAAATACAAATCTGATGGGTCAGCTATAACATTTAAACAGTACAAGGAGCTTAATAAAATCTGTAAAAATGTAATAAAAACAGCAAAAATTCAAAATGAGAGACAGGTGGCCAAAGAAAGCAAAACTAATCCTAAATATTTTTTTAGACATATAAATGCAAAAAAACCAAGGACAGAGCATGTAGGACCCCTTAATAATGATAATGGGGAGGTTGTCACAGGCGATCAAGAGAAGGCGGAGCTACTGAATGGGTTCTTTAGTTCTGTATTCACTATGGAAGAAGGAGCTGACATTGGCCAGGTCGGTGCTGGTAACACATCATGTAATGTACTGAACTGGCTTAATGTAGAGATGGTACAAGGTAAGTTAAGTGATATAAATGTAAGCAAATCCCCAGGACCGGATGGACTACACCCAAGAGTTCTTAGAGAGGTAAGTTCAGTAATATCTGTACCCCTGTTCATGATATTTAGAGATTCTCTGGTGTCTGGTATTGTGCCAAGGGACTGGCGCAAGGCGAATGTGGTGCCAATCTTCAAAAAGGGCTCTAGGTCTTCCCCAGGAAACTATAGACCGGTAAGTTTAACGTGCATTGTGGGTAAATTGTTTGAAGGACTTATACGGGATTACATACAGGAATACATAGGGGATAATTGTATTATAAGTGATAGCCAGCATGGGTTTACTAAGGATAGAAGTTGTCAAACCAATCTAATTTGCTTTTATGAAGAGGTGAGTAGAAGCCTTGACAGAGGAATGGCTGTGGATATAGTGTTTCTGGATTTTGCTAAAGCATTTGATACTGTCCCTCATAGACGTCTGACAGGTAAGTTAAGGTCTTTGGGTTTGGAAATTTTAGTTTGTAACTGGATTGAACACTGGCTCATGGATCGTACCCAGAGAGTGGTGGTCAATGATTCGTACTCTGATTGGTCCCCGGTTATTAGTGGTGTACCCCAAGGTTCTGTACTGGGCCCGCTGTTGTTTAATTTATTTATTAATGATATAGAGGATGGTATTAACAGCTCTGTTTCTATCTTTGCAGATGACACCAAGCTTTGTAGCACAGTACAGTCTATAGAGGATGTGCATAAGTTACAAGATGACTTGGATAGACTAAGTGTCTGGGCATCCACTTGGCAAATGAGGTTCAATGTGGATAAATGTAAAGTTATGCATCTGGGTACTAATAACCTGCATGCGTCGTATGTCTTAGGGGGGATTAAACTGGCAGAGTCACTGGTAGAGAAGGATCTGGGTGTACTTGTAGATCACAGACTACAGAATAGCATGCAATGTCAGGCTGCTGCTTCCAAAGCCGGCAGGATATTGTCATGTATCAAAAGAGGCATGGACTCAAGGGACAGGGACATAATACTCCCCCTTTATAAATCATTGGTACGGCCTTACCTGGAATATGCTGTTCAGTTTTGGGCACCTGTCCATAAAAGGGACACTGCGGAGTTGGAAAGGGTGCAGAGACGCGCGACTAAACTAATATGGGGCATGGAACATCTTAGCTATGAGGAGCGATTAAAGGAGTTACAATTGTTTAGTCTTGAGAAGAGACGTTTAAGGGGGGATATGATAAACGTATATAAGTATATTAATGGCCCATACAAAAAATATGGAGAAAAACTGTTCCAGGTTAAACCCCCCCAAAGGACGAGGGGGCACTCCCTCCGTCTGGAGAAGAAAAAGTTTAGTCTCAAGGGGCGACACGCCTTCTTTACCATGAGAACTGTGAACTTATGGAACAGTCTACCTCAGGAACTGGTGACAGCAGGAACAATTAACAGCTTTAAAACAGGATTAGATACATTCCTGGAACAAAATAAGATTAATGCTTATGAAGAAATATAAAATCTCATCCCTTCCCCAATATCGCGCCACACCCCTACCCCTTAATTCCCTGGTTGAACTTGATGGACATATGTCTTTTTTCGACCGTACTAACTATGTAACTATGTAACTATGATGAGCCACCAAGGCGGCGGAGATGCTGCCATGCGAGGCCGCAAACCCCCTCTGCTCCTGACCCTGTACAACATGCTAGTATGAGTCCCCCTGGCGCTCATACTAGTCAAGCCCCCCAGCCAAGATTACTGGTGCCTGGCACCGGTGAACTTGCTGCACTGAGCCAGCGGACAGGAGCCCATGATTCCTGAGTTTGTTGGTGACTTAGGAATCAAGATTGAAATAGTTGGGTTCACTGAAATGGACTATTTTTGTGTTTTTAGTCTGAATTCCAATCAAATGGAGGGGGCATGGCCTCACTGTGCAGGTCTCCGCCCCTCCCTCAGTATGCTGTCTGCTCACATCTCCCCTAGCATTAGCAAAACTACAACTCCCAGCTTGTCCTCACTGACAGTAGCGGGACACAAGCTGACAGTGGGAGGATTTTTCCTCCAGCTGTGAGCCCTGTACTCACAGTTGTAAATCAAGGAAGTGTGTCCATCACATAGGTGATGATGCACGAACACATCACGACTAGTATGTGTCCCAGCATGCGGGTGGGGGGGGGGGGGGGAACATTCCTGAAGTTCCAAGAGAAAGTTCTAAATCCCTCATCTTTGGTGACCGCCATGGAGAGGGTCAGAGCACCTTTTGAACTTTGGTTCCCCGGCCAACACTTTCCAGGTGAGGTCCCCCACACTGGAAAGAAGGGACGATCCCAGAAAAAATGCAGAGTGTGTCGCAAGAGGGAGATTCGGAAGGACACCACCACTCAATGCGACACTTGCCCCGATCATCGGGACCTATGCATTAAGGATTGCTTCAGGGAGTATCACACTTCCATGGAGCACTAAATTTTTATCCTTTTCCCTGATTTTAATTCCCCAGAATTCGACTCCAATGTACCAGTCCAGAGTACATTGTCTTCCAAATTTTAAAACCAAACATCCCCCCACACCCAAAAAAATAAAATAAAAAAATACTATTTCCCAATACCTCTGATAATATCTTTTTTCCCCCCAAAAAAATGGGTCATGGGACACAGTCAACAGCATTGGGGGTTTGTAGTTGCCTCAAATGCGCAGCGCTCTCTCCCCACCTGAGCATAGGGTTTGGGGCGGGCATCATTTTTACTTTTGGCTATACTCTGGTTCATGATTCTGGGAATATAATTGGTATATCAGTTCTAAATTAGCAATTTTAATTTTCCACAAACTACACTTCATCCATTTGTGAAAAATAAATTTTGGGAAAACCCATCTGTTCCAAATCTCCACTTCACCCCTATACACCTTCCATAGGGCGTGTACTGTTTGTAATAGGCTCACATGTGGGTGTTTCTTTCTTGTATATTCCTCTGAATGTATGTAACTGTTAGGTCTGTAAGAAACATCGCCCTCAAATGCTTCTCGTTCATGAGCTCTGTCTTATTTCCAGGTGACAATTCAGAGTCACATTTTTGTTGTTCACAGAATGATGAAGCAGAGCATAGGTTGAAAATTGCTATTTTCAAAGGCTACCCTTCATTCATTCCTGGAAAATAAATTTAGGAAACACCCATGCATTCAAAATGTCCTCTTTACCCCTATACCCATTCCTCAGGGTGGTTATTTTCTGTAATGGTGTCACATGTGGGTGTTTCATTTTAGTTTTTTCCTCTGAATGTATGTAACCGTCAGCTACTCATATGACATAGGCCTCAAATGCAAACAGACCTCTATGACTTATGAGCAGTGTTGTGTGCCCGCCCAGCACGTTACCCCATATGTGGATGTTTTTCCATAGTCAGGAGAAAAAGCCCTCCAAAATTTGTAACCCAATTTCTCCCATTACCCCTTGTGAAAATGTTAAAAATTGGGTAACGCAAGCATTTAAGTATAAGAAAATCTAATTTTTCAATTTACGGCCCACTGTTCAAAAAACCTGTGAGGTGTAAGTACTCACTGTACCCCTCATTACCTTTCTTGAGGGTTGTAGTTTCAAAATTGTGGTCACTTGCCAGGGTTTTTTTTTTATAGATTTTATGTCAGAACCTCAACCATTGCAGTGCAAAGGACCACTTTAGGCCTCAAATCTCATTGGTGCTGTTTCACTCCTAAGCCCTGTTTTGCACCCGCATATTGCCTTTCCTCCTTATTCTGGAGAAATTGGGCTACAAATTTTGTGGAGTTTTTTTTTTTCTCTTACTACTTGTGAAACAAATTTTTTTTGGGTCATTTTTTGGGTCAATACCAGCAATTCAGTGTTAAAAATCAATTATTTCACTTTTAAAGGGGTACTCCGGTGAAAACCTTTTTTCTTTTAAATCAACTGGTGGCAGAAAGTTAAACATATTTGTAAATGACTTCTATTAAAAAAATCTTAATCCTTCCAGTACTTATTAGCTGCTGAATGCTACAGAGGAAATTCCTTTCTTTTTGGAACTCTGATGACATCACGAACACAGTGCTCTCTGCTGACATCTCTATCCATTTTAGCAACCATGCATAGCAGATGTATGCTAAGGGCAGCATGGTGGCTCAGTGGTTAGCACTGCTGCCTTGCAGTGCTGGGGACTTGGGTTCAAATCCCACTAAGGACAACAATAAATAAAGCGTTATTATTATTATTATAATAACGTCAGCAGAGAGAACTGTGGTCGTGATGTCATCAGAGAGCATTCCAAAAAGAAAAGAATTTCCTCTGTAGTATTCAGCAGCTAATAAGTACAGGAAGGATTAAGATTTTTAATAGAAGTAATTTACAAATATGTTTAACTTTCTGCCACCAGTTGATTTAAAAGAAAAAAGGTTTTCACTGGAGTACCCCTTTAAGGCCCACTGTTCAAAAAACGTGAGGTGTAAGTACTCACTATAACCCTTGTTACGTTCCTTGAGGGGTGCAGTTTCTAAAATGGTGTGTGGAGTTACTGCTTTTCTTGCACAATGGGGGCGTTGTAAATGCACATGGCCCCCCGACTTCAATTCCAACAAACTTTGAACTCCAAAAGCCCAATGGCGCTCCCTCTATTCTGAGCATTGCAGTGTACCTGCAGAGCACTTTATATCCACATATGGGGTATTTTCTTTCTCAGGCAAAATTGCACTACAAATTTTGGTGGCCTTTTGCCCTATTACCCCATGTGAAAATGAAACATTTGGGGTAACACTATCACTATAGTGCGAAAAATCCAATTTTTCACTTTTACGGCCCACTGTTCAAAAAACCTGTGAGGTGTAAGTACTCACTGTAACCCTTGTTACGTTCCTGGAGCGGTGTAGTTTCCAAAATGGTGTCACATGTGGGGGGTTTCTGCTGTTCTGGTACCATGGGAGATTTGTAAATGCACATGGCCCCCGACTTCAATTTCAGCAAAATTCTCTCTCCAAAAGTCTAACGGCGCTCCTTCTGTTCTGAGGCCTGCAGTGCACCAGCAAAGCACTTAATGTCCACATATGGGGCACTTTCTAAATCGGGAGAAATTGGACTTTAAATTTCGGGTTCTTTTTCTCCTATTACCCCTTGTGAAAAAGAAAAAATTAGAGTTGAAAATCACATTTTCCATTTTCACGTTCAACACCTTGTTTTCAAATACATGTGAGGTGTTAAGGCTGATTATACCACTTGGTACGTTCATTGAGGGGTGTTGTTTCCAAAAAAGTATACCATGTGGGGTGTTTTTTGCTGTTCTGGCACCATGGGGGCTTCCTAAATGCAACATGCCCCCAAAAACCATCTCAGTAAAATTCTCTTTCAAAAAGCCAAATGTTGCTCCTTGTCTTCTGAGCATTGTAGTGCGCCAGCAGAGCACTTAGCGTCCACATATGGGGAGTTTTCTTAATTGGGAAAAATTGGGCTTTAAATTACGGGGTCCATTTTCTGCTATTACCCCTTGTGAAAAAGAAAAATTTGGGGCAATGCCATCATTTTAGTGTTAAAAATCAAATTTTCCATTTTCACATCCAAATTCAACGCAAAGTCGTGAAACACCTGTGAGGTGGTAAGGCTCACTATGCCTCTTGTTACGTTCCTTGAGGGGTATAGTTTCCAAAATAGTATGCCATGGGGGGGGGGGGTTGCAGGTTGCTGTTCTGGCTTCCTAAATGCAACATGGCCCCCAAAAACCATGACAGCAAAATTTGTTTTAAAAAATCTCACAGTTGCTCTTTCCCTCTTGAGCCATGTTGTGAGCTCGCAGAGCACTTTATGTCAACATATGAGGTATTTCCATACTAAAGAGAAATTGGGCTTCAAATTTTGGGGGCTTTTTCTCCTTACACCACTTTTAAAAATAAAAAAATGGGGCTACAAGAACATGTTCGTGTAAAAAATGCACATTTTGATTTTTCTCCTCCACCTTTCTGCTATTCTTGTGAAACACCTAATGGGTTAAACTTTCTGAATGTCATTTTTAATACTTTGAGGGGTGCAGTTTCTATAATGGGGTATTTCTCACACAAAGGCCCCTCAAATCCACTTCAAACTTAACTAATCCCTGAAAAATGTAGATTTAGAAATTTTTGTGAAAATTTTGAAAATTGCTGCTATACTTTGAAGCCCTCTATTGTCTTCAAAAAGTAAAAACATGTCAACTTTATAATGCCAACATAAAGTAGACATATTGTATTTGTGAATCAATATATAATTTATTTGGAATATCCATTTTCCTTACAAACAGAGAGTTTCAAAATTTTCATGAAAGGATGCAAGTAAAGATGAAAATTTACCACTATGTTACAGTAGAATATGCCACACAAAAAAAAAAAAAAAACTCTCTCGGAATCAGAATAAAAGGTAAAAGCATATCAGAGTTATTAATACATACACAGTGACAGTGGTCAGAATTGCAAAAAAGGGCTGAGTCATTAAGATGAAAATGGGCTGAGTCCCTAAGGGGTTAAAAAGACACACCTGTAGAAACCTTTAAACCTGATTTGATAGTCCCCTCCATGTCCTGCTAACTACAGCCACCTTAGTTAAGCTTGAAGGAAAACCCAACTGGATCCACCTCGGCCGTTGTAAAAGGGTCCAGGAACCATTGGCAGATTGAAACATTATGGGTGGGTGCTGGGGATTTTGGATTTGTTCAAAATTGTGGTTGGGGTTTTGGCCTTTTATACTAGGAACTTGTTTAACAGAACACATAAAGAACAACATTATAAGATGGGCATCTTATGGAGCAATGGTAATGGAAAATTTCTGGAGGACAAAAATGTGTTGTAGCAAGTGTAATAATCTCTGGCATAAAAAAAAAGATACTCTGGAAGGAGGAGAATATTTATAATAGAGGAGCCAAGTCAAGAAGCCATATTGACCTTTCTAAGTTACAAGACTGAAATATGATGCAAAATTAACCAGAAATGCACAGCCAAACATTATTTAAAGGAGACATTTGATGAAGAGTCTGATCACACACAATGTTTAGAAGTTCCTTTGCTATCTGGTCCACCACCGTATGATTATCAGTATTGGTAGCCTACGTGAATCGACTCAAATAGTGATACTCATACTGATGAAACATGTACATAGATATATGAAGAAATGATTTTCTGACAAACTTTAAGGCTATATGAACCTTGCATGTTCAAAGGAGGGTTAATGCTATGGAAAATAACACTATAATCACCTGTTACATGTTCTGTAATATCAGGACTTTAGGGGAATTGCTGAGAACATGATGATTATGGCCCAGGTTTATCAAACTGTGTGAGAGGAAAAGAATAGAGTGATTTTCCCACAGCAACCAATCACAGCTCAGGTTTCACTTTACCAGAGCTCGTTAGCCGAGCTGTGAATGGTTGTTATAGGAAAATCCCTTCACTTTTTCTCTCAGTTTGATAAATCTGGGCCTATATGTGTGAGCTCTCTTATTCCTAGTGATGAATAGTGGGATTCCTGCCAACAGCATGTTGGATTTTAGCATCCAACCTGATCTTGGAAAATAGCTGCTGGTATATTGAGAAGAGACAGACAAAAATATATTCAAAGGAGGGTTAATTATATGGAAACATTACCTTATGTTCAATTCCGCCTATTCTTACAAATTTACTGCACAAATTAAACTTACAAAAATAAAATTTTTTGTAAATTTAATTTGTGCAGTAAATGTGTAAGGCTAGGCGAAATTGAACGTAATGTACAGCAATTAACAACTTGCCGTTCCACATTTGTTGCATATGCCATATTTTGCCCCTGTGGACACCATTATGTGGGGAAAACTACCAATTTTGTATTAGGATTAGAGAGCATTTCCATTCCATAAATACCAAGAAAGAAGTCCCGCGACTGATCACCCACGTAATGGAATTCCACGCAGGTAACGCAAGATTTGCTGGCCTAGAAAGAGTGCTACCCGAACCATGTATTAAACGCGAGATTAAATTATTACAGCAAGAATCAAAATGGATTATAAAAACCAATGCGTAAGGACCATTAGGGTTTAATGATGGGTATGACCTGAGCTCTTTTGTCCGTCTGAAGTAGGATTTCTATAGGTGCTTCCTTATGTAGGTCACATGATTTGGTGTTCTAATAGGTGATTGGTTTGGCGCCGTAGTTTTTTTCTGTACCCCCCACCCAGTATGTATATCTCCCCCCTAGAAATATGAAAGGCTTCCAATAAAGAAGAAAGAATAATCGAAGTGGTCAGTGCAGTCATTTCAACATTCTACTATGAAAATGTTTCCTTTACTCTGCATATAATATAACTGAGCACCGCTAGTCTGCAAATATTTGGCAAGAAATACTTCCTTACTGTACGTATTTAACATATCCAGTAGCGGCTGTGTCTGACTCTCTTTCTCTTGACTATACAAATATCTAAAGAATGTCTGGGATGGTCGTCAATAATTATTTAATTAACAGGTGTCTTCTAGTTAAGTGTTATGCAGAGGCAATAGTAACCCTGTAAGGACTAAGGGTTTTTCCATTTTTGCACTTTCATTTTTTCCTCCTTACCTTTAAAAAATCATAATTCTTTCAATTTTGCACCTAAAAATTATTTTTTTGCACCACCAATTCTACTTTGTAATGACACCAGTCATATTACCCAAAAATCTACGGCAAAATGGGAAAAAAATCATTGTGCGACAAAATTGAAGAAAAAAAATCATTTTTAAAATTTTGGGGGCTTCCATTTCTACGCAGTACATTTTTTGGTAAAAATGACACCTTCTCTCTATCCTGTAGGTCCATACGATTAAAATGATAACCTACTTATATAGGTTTGACTTTGTCGTACTTCTGAAAAAAAATCATAACTAAATGCAAAATTGTCATCTTCTGACCCCTAAAACAGTTCTATTTTTCCGTGTACAGGGCGGTATGAGGGCTAATTTTTTTGTGCCGTGATCTGAAGTTTTTAGCTTGTATTGATCGGACTTTTTGATAACTTTTTATTCATTTTTTCATGATATAAAACGTGACCAAAAATATGCTATTTTGGACTTTGGAATTTTTTTACGCACACGCCATTGACCATGCGGTTTAATTAATTATATGTTTTTATAATTCGGACATTTCCGCTTGCGGTGATACCACACGTTTATTTTTATTTACACAGTTTTTTTTTTTAAAGGGGAAAAGGGAGGTGATTCAAACTTTTATTAGGGAAGGGGTTATTAGGGGGCTATAACACTGCACACACTGATCTTTTACACTGATCATTTTTATCCCACAGGATAACATTGATCAATTGTCGATTCTGCCGCTTGACTACTTATGCCTGGATCTCGGGCACGGAGCAGTCATTCGGCGATTGGACACACAGGATGAAGGTAGGGACCCTCCTTGTGCCCTCCAGCTGTTTGGGATGTCGCGATTTCGCCACGGCGGTTCCGAACAGCCCACTGAGCTAGTTGGGAGTAGTTTACTTTCACTTTAGATGCAGCGTTCAAAGTCTAAAGGGTTAATAGTGTGTGGCACCGTGATCAGTGCCGGGCGCTATTAGCCACGGGTCCCGGCCATTGTTAGAGGCCGGGTCCAACCCCCTATGACGAAGGGCAACGCCGTGGCCCTGTGTTATAGAAAAGGAGCGTACTCAGGGCGTACAGGTACGCCCTGCATCCTTAAGAGGTTAATCTCTGACGTATATCTGGTGTACACAGGATAAATAACTTCCAATAAACAGCACTTTGCTCAGAGCATTTTGGATTACCCAGCTTTTCTGTGTATTCTCTAATGTTCATGACTGGCCAGTGACACCTCATTCTATAATTTGGACCCACACAGATGACCCATAAATGGATGATTTCCATATCACAGCCATTCAGCAACTGCAGCACTGTCCCACCTCAACGGGCAACTGCAAGTGTTGACTTCAAACACAGAAAGTGCTACGCATTGGGACTTTCCAAAATTCTCAACCCCATGAACATTAAACGGGAGATTCATCAAAACTGTGCAGAGGAAAAGTTAACCAGTTGCCCATAGCAACCAGATTGCTTCTTTAATTTCACATTTAAAAATTAAAGAAGCTATCTGATTGGGGTCTAAGAGCAACTGGTCAACTTTTCTTCTATACGGGTTTTGATAAATCTCACTCATTGTGTCTTAAACATAAATATTCCAATCCATTCCATAAAAGCGTCATCTATCATATCCTGTGTAGAGGAAAAGTGGTGCAGTTGCTCATAGCAACCAGATTGCTTCTTTCATTTTTAGGAGGCATTCACATCACGATCTGGGGGTATGGCAGCTGGATCTGGCGGGAGAATGTAAAACCTAGCTGCTGCCATATCCCCGCCAGATCATCACCAACCCTATTCATTTCCATTAATTTAACAAGAGTCAGAAAATAACTCAGGGCAGCTCATTTTTGGACCGCATCAGTTTGTTGCCAGACTAAAAAACGTGGTCTGCTACGGTTTTAGTCTGTCAACACAAAAGGTTTCAGTCCAGCCCATGAAAACAAATGAGGTGCGGCACGAGTCTGATGGGAATACAGCAGCAGACAATTTTTTAATTTGCCCACCGTATCCAGCTGCTGTATGTCTAAATGGTGGCGTGAATGTACACTAACAAGGGCCTCTGAAAAATAAAAGAAGTAATCTGATTGGTTGCTATGGACAACTGAACCCCTCTTTTATACAGGTTTTAATCAATCTTCCACATTATGCCTTCCATGTAACTGAGGAAAATGTTTCAAGCACTACATCAAGGTGTTACATCCCTGAAATTAAGCAGCAAACTGGATAATCTGTATTATTTCCCTAAAACATGAACTGAAGTTTATAGAGTTGAAGTGCAGTTAAAAGGGCACAGGGTGCATCAGGTGTCTAGAGCAGGAATTCCAATAGCCAAAAGATGATTCAGTTCTACTAAGAATTTTACTTCAGACTAGCATAGTCCTACTGTTCACTAGAGATCTTATAAACACTTAACTAACTTTGAAACAGGTCCATAACAATGTGTGGTTAATCAGCGGTTAATCAGCTAATAAATAGCATGCTACACTATATGCTGCAAGTATGTGTGGCAAATAGCTGGCATTCACTTGAATGTATGTAGGACGTTAATAAATAAAGACGTAAATAAATTTGTTGCTTTCTACACTTGCATGTAGTATAGCCAATTTAAGCACATGACTAAAGAATAGAGGATGTATTCAAGAGTTTTTTGTGCATAACCTTTGTATGTAGTCAGAACTTACCCATAAAATTTTTGTACTCTTTCCGGTTGCTGTATAAGAAAGGTCTCATGGTGCCATCCTCATTTTCCTTTACAAATCCTACATCCTCAGCTCCAAACAAAAGTCTTCTAGTTGAGGCTCCCACAACATAAATATTTTCCTCCTCTTCTGAGATTACTAGAGGTTTGATCAACAGCTGAGCACCTTGTACAAGGAAAATAAAAATGTTATTGGAAAAAAAAAAACACCATAAAAATAATTAATAGCAATAATTAATACATCACATCACCATTATGTTTCTCCCAGTGATTCTAACAGAATCCAACGCAATTTTAAAGTGTACCTGACAGATCCCAAAAAAAAATTTAAAAATAAAATAATAATAATAAAGTTACTCAGTACCGAATCTTGATCATGTACATCTGCCTCTAACACCTATATTTAATATAAAAATAAAATTTTTCATTAGCTTTGTGATAGAAATTCTCTCAGGGGAAAGGGGCGTGTCCCTCCCTTGTAGTGGTGGGTGGTGATTGGTGCTTCTGCTCATGCAGCCTTGTCCATGAGGCTTCTCTTGTACATGACTCGTGGATAAGCCTGCTGCTGCTTGACAGGTTAGTGTCCCAGTAGATCTGGGGACCCCTAGTGGTGGTATTTTCAGGAGCTGTTTTCTTTAGTAACTATTCAAAAAAATTTAAACCCTTCAGGACATCGTATTTTATTTACTTTTTTTTTTTTTTTTTTTTGCACTTTCCTTTATTCCAGCTCACTTCTTAAAATCATAAGGCTTAAAATTTTCCTCCTACAGACCACATGAGGGCTTGTTTTTTGTGCAACCAATTTTACTTTGTGATGACATCAATTTCACCACAAAATCTACGGCGAAACAAAAAAAAAATATTTGTGGGACAAATCGAGAAAAATTTAGAATATGTAGAAAAAAAAAAAAACAGATATAAGCCACAAAAGTAGAGACAGAAAGACTCATTGCCAAAGAGAGTAAACTAACCCCAAAATGTTCTTTAACTATATAAATAACAAAAAGGTTAAAAATGAAAGTGTAGGTCCTTTAACTCCTTAGGGACAGAGCCCATTATAACCCTAGGGATGGGAGCATTTTTTGCAATTCTGACCACTGTCACTTTAACCCCTTAAGGACCCAGCCAATTTTCACTGTAGGACCCGGTCATTTTTTGAACATCTGACCACTTTCACTTTAAGCATTAATAACTCTGGGATGCTTTTACCTTTCATTCTGATTCCGAAATAGTTTTTTCGTGACATATTCTACTTTATGTTAGTGGTAAAATTTTGTCGATTCTTGCATCATTTCTTGGTGAAAAATTCCCAAATTTGATGAAAAAATGGAAAATTTTGCATTTTTTTTTTTAACTTTGAAGCTCTCTGCTTATAAGGAAAATGAATATTCCAAATAAATTATATAATGATTCACATATACAACATGTCTACTTTATGATTGCATCATAAAGTTGAAATGTTTTTACTTTTGGAAGACACCAGAGGGCTTCAAATTATAGCAGCAATTTTCCAATTTTTCAAAAAATTTTCAACATCAAAATTTTTCAGGGACCAGTTCTGTTTTGAAGTGGATTTGAAGGGCCTTCTTATTAGAAATACCCCACAAATGACCCCATTATGAAAACTGCACCCCTCAAAGTAAAACTGCACCCCTCAAAATGACATTCAAATGGTTTGTTAACCCTTTGGGTGTTTCACAGGAATAGCAGCAAATTGAAGGAGAAAATTCTAAATTTTCATTTTTTACACTCGCATGTTCTTGTAGACCCTGTTTTTGAATTTTTACAAGGGGTAAAAGGAAAGAAATCTTCCTAAAATGTGTAACCCAATTTCTCTCGAGTAAGGAAATACCTCATATGTGTATGTCAAGTGTTTGGTGGGTGCACTAGAAGGCTCAGAAGGGAAGGAGCGACAGTGGGATTTTGGAGAGTGAGTTTTTCTGAAATGGTTTTTGGGGGGCATGTCGCATTTAGGAAGCCCCTATGGTGCCAGGACAGCAAAAAGAAAAAAAAACACATGGCATACTATTTTGGAAACTACACCCCTCAAGGAACGTAACAAGGGGTACAGTGAGCCTTAACACCCCACAGGTGTTTGATGACTTTTCGTTAAAAGTTGGATGTGTAAATAATTTTTTCTTTTTTTTCACTAAAATGCTAGTTTTTCCCCCAAATTTACAATTTTTGCAAGGGGTAATAGGAGAAAATGCCCCCTAAATTTGTAACCCCATCTCTTCTAAGTATGGAAACACCCCATATGTGGACGTCAAGTGCACTGCAGGCGCACTACAATGTTTAGAAGAGAAGGAGTCACATTTGCAAATTTTGCTGAAATGGGGGGGGGGGGGCATGTCGCATTTAGGAAGCCCCTATGGTGCCAGGACAGCAAAAAAAAAAAAAAAAACACATGGCATACTATTTTGGAAACTACACCTCGCAAGGAACGTAACAAGGGGTACAGTGAACCTTAACCCCCCTCCCCCACAGGTGTTTGATAAATGTTCATTAAGTGGGATGTGAAAAGGAAAAATTAGATTTTTTTTTTTACACTAAAATGCTGGGGTTACCCCAAATTTTTCATTTTCACAAGTGGTAAAAGGAGAAAAATTGTGAATTTGTAAGTACATTTTTTTGGAGTAAGGACATACCTCATGTCTGGGCGTAAACAGCATGCACACCGGTCTCAGAGGTGCCGGAGATCAGTCAGGGTCCTTGAGCTGTGTATTTCTCCTATGAAGCCAGAACAGTGGGATGCCCCCTCAAGGGGCATTATATGGGGTAAATAACTGGGGTACACTAAATAACTAAAATGGGGTACAGTGGGACATAAAATTATAAAACAGGTTATGTTCCCAGAATGATGATCCAGAGCATAGCCAAAACTAAAAAATATGCCCACCCCAAACCCTATGCTCTGAATCATCATTCTGGGAATGTGATGTGTGTGGCCGTCCCTAATCTGTTGCCTCAAATGCGCACCCCGCTCAGGTGGAGAGAGCGCTGCGCATTTGAGGCAACGTAAAAAGTCCCCGATGATAGTGACTCAGTGACCCATGACCCATTTTTTACTTGGAATGTACTCTGGACTTGGTACACTGGGGTCAAATTGTGGAAAATTAAAATGAAGAGGGAAAATTTAGTACTCCATGGAAGTGTGATACTCCCTGAAGCAATCCTTAATGCAGAGGCCCGGCTGATCGGGGCAAGTGTCACATTGAGTGATGGTGTCCTTCCGAATCCCCCTCTTGTAACACACTCTGCATCTTTTCTGGGCTCGTCCCTTCTTTCCAGTGTGGGGGACCTCACCTGGAAAGTGTTGGCCTGGGACGATCCTGGCACCTATATTTCCAGTTCCTTGGGAAGTCTGGCCTGCTCTTTCCCGGTCGCCAAAGATCAGGACCTTTAGGACTTCTTCTTGGAACTGGAGGAATGTCCCTATGTTGCCAGCGTACTGGTACAAAAGAGTTGTACATGGCAACCTGTACCATGTAGACCGCAACTTTCTTGTACCATACCCGTGTTTTCCGCATGGCGTTCTATGGCTTGAGGACTTGATCAGAAAGATCAACTCCCCCCCATATACCGATTGTAGTTCAGAATAAAATCGGGCTTGAGGACCGTTGTTGTGGTACCTCGCACAGGGACAGGTGAGCTGCCCTTACCATGAATAGTGGTCAGCATAAGGACATCCCTCTTATCCTTATACTTGACCAGCAACAGGTTTTCATGGGTAAGGGCACGGGACTCACCCTTGGGAATAGGTGTCTTAACAAAATTTAGAGGGAGGCCTCTCTGGTTTTTCCGCACGGTCCCACAAGCGGACGTCGATCTGGCGGCAAGGGATGTGAACAGAGGGATGCTGGTATAAAAGTTGTCCACGTACACGCGGTAACCCTTATCCAGCAATGGGTGCACAAGCTCCCAAACAATTTTCCCGCTAACACCCAGAGTGGGGGAACAATCTGGGGGTTCAATACGGGAATCTCGTCCCTCATAGACTATAAACTTGAGGTACTCTCACAAAGTTTATAGAGCTTCACGCCATATCGCGCCCGCTTCGAGGGAATATACTGGCGGAAGAGGAGTCTCCCCTAAAAACTGATAAAAGAGACTCATCAACCGAGAGCTCCCTAAGCGGTACGTAGGCCTCCAAAAATTTGGCCCCAAAGTGATCGATGACTGGCCTCACTTTGTAAAGCCGGTCATAGGCGGGATTACTTCGGGGTGGACATGCCGCATTATCTGCATAATGCAGGCATTTCCAAATGGCCTCGAACCGCTTCCGTGTCATGACCATACTGTAAAGTGGGGTCTGGTATAGGACGTCCCCGCTCCAGTACTGTCTGACACTTGGCTTTTTGACCAGGCCCATATGCAGCAAGAGGCCCCAAAATGTCCTCATTTCTGCTGCACTGACAGCGTACCATTCAGGGGGCTCCGGTAAACTTCTTTGGGGGGGGGGCGGACTCATAGTACGAGCGGCATCACCACTCGCACTAGTGCCGGCCACTGGGCCACTATCATGGGGGGTGCATGGCCTCGCCTGGCGGCGTCTCCGCCGCCGTGCAGGGGGCTCATCATCAGTGCTAGATGATGAGGAGGACGATGAAGAACACAGGAATGTTGGATCTTCATCGTCCTCACTGGCAGATTCGGAGTCTGAGACAAGAAAAGCATATGCCTCCACTACCGAAAATGCCCGGCGAGCCATTGCCATTTTTCTACGGTGGGGAGGAGGGGCGGTCAGTGACGGGGAGGGGGGGGGGGCGAGGTATGTACTGTGTGTGTGCTTGGTGTAACTATGTATAACGGTGAGTGATTAGAAATCACACACCGTTATATGGGGGGGGGGGGGGGGGGGGGAAAGATGCTGGAGCCAAAAAAAAAAAATGGGGGGGCTAATGCAGCACCCTGAACCCCTAATAGGGCCCGGGTCACACTGAAAAACTGCAGAAGACCCTTGGGGACCTATTAGGGGGTCGGGGGGGGGGGGTGGGGTTTCCTTTTTTTTTTTTTTTTTTTACTTTTTACCCTACCTTTCCCTGGATTGTATTCTTTCCCTGATCTATGGGGGGCTTCTTTTCTTCTGTGGGGGCTCCGATCTCAGCAGAGGGGGGGTCCCGGTCTTCCTCCAGCAGCTCTGACCGCTGACTGAACTCAGCCAGCGGCGGGAGCTGCGGGAAGATGCTGTTAACCCCTCCCCTGCCGGCTGCCATTGGCTGGATGATCGTCCAGCCAATAGCAGCGATCCTGGGGGGGTGACGAAATCGCCACCTCCCCATAGATACAGTGGGTGATAGGGGGTGTATCATACACCTCCCGATCACCTTGTATCTCCGGGTCAGCGGGTCACACATGACCCGCATCGCCGGAATAGCCGCAAATCGCATGTGTGAATCCACTCATTCTGATGACCCCCCCTGGGCATTTGCACGGGATGCCTGCTGAACGATTTCAGCAGGCATCCCGACCCGATCTCCGCCTCGCGCACGGCGGGGACAGGAACTGCCCATGACGTAACTGTACGTCATGGGTCCTTAAGACCCAGGGTGTCGGGACGTAATGTTACGTCATGGGTCCTGAATGGGTTAAGCTTTAACTCTGGGATGCTTTTACTTTTCATTCCGATTCCGAGATAGTTTTTTCGTGACATATTTTACTTCATGTTTGTGGTAAATTTTTGTCGATACTTGCATCATTTTTTGGTGAAAAATTCCCAAATTTGATGAAAAAATAGAAAATTTTGCATTTTTCTAACTTTGAAGCTTTCTGCTTGTAAGGAAAACAGACATTCAAAATAAATGATATATTGATTTACAAATACAATATGTCTACTTTATGTTTTTACTTTTGGAAGACATCAGAGGGCTTCAAAGATCAGCAGCAATTTTCCACTTTTTCACAAAATTTTCTAAATCGGAATTTTTCAGGAACCAGTTCAGTTTTGAAGTGGATTTGAAGAAATCCACTTCATATTAGAAATACCCCATAAATTACCCCATTATAAAAACTGCACCCCTCAAAGTATTCAAAATGACATTCAGAAAGTTTGTTAACCCTTTAGGTGTTTCACAGGAATAGCAGGAAAGTGAAGGAGAAAATTAAAAATCTTCATTTTTTACACTCGCATGTTCTTGTAGACCCAGTTTTTGAATTTTTACAACGGGTAATAGGAGAAAAAGCCCCCCCCCCAAAAAAAATTTGTAACCCAATTTCTATTGAGTAAGGAAATACCTCATATGTGTATGTCAAGTGTTCGGAGGGCGCAGTAGAGGGCACAGAAGGGAAGGAGCAACAATGGGATTTTGGAGAGCGAATTTTTCTGAAATGGCTTTTGAGGCGCATGTCACATTTAGGAAGCTCCCATGGCTCCAGAACAGCAAAAAAAAAAAAAAAAAAACACAAGGCATACTATTTTGGAAACTACACCCCTCAAGGCACATAACAAGTGGTTCAGTGAGCCTTAACACCCCACAGGTGTTTGACGACTTTTCGTTAAAGTCGGGTGTGTAAATGAAAAAAAAAAAAAAACTTTTTCACTTAAGTGCAGTATTTTCCCCCAAATTTACTATTTGTAATGGGAAAAAATGCCCCCCAAAATTTGTAACCCCCATCTCTTCTGAGTATGGAAATACCCCATGTCAGGGCGTATAATGCTCTGCGGGCGAACTACAATGCTCAGAAGAGGAGTAACATTTGGCTTTAGGAAAGCAAATTTTGCTGAAATGGTTTTTGGGGGGCATGTCGCATTTAGGAAGCCCCTATGGTGCCAGAACAGCACAAAATACCCACATGGCATACTATTTTGGAAGCTACAGCCCTCAAGGAACGTAACAAGGGGTACAGTGAGCCTTAACACACCACAGGTGATTGACAAACTTTCGTTAAAGTGGGACGTGAAAATGAAAATTTTTATTTTTAACACTGAAATGCTGGTGTTACCCAAAACTTTTCATTTTCACAAGGAGTAATAGGAGAAAATGCCCCAAAATATTTGTAACCCCATTTCTCTCGAGTAAGGAAATACCTTATATGTGTATGTAAAGTGCTCTGTGGGTGCACTAGAGGGCTCAGAAGGGAAGAGCAACATTGGGCTTTTGGAGAGTGAATTTTGCTGAAATGTTTTTTGGGGGCATGTCGCATTTAGGAAGCCTCCATGATGCTAGAGCAGTAAAAAAAAAAAAACACATGGCATACTATTTTGGAAACTAAACCCCTCACAGAACTTAATAAGGGGTGCAGTGAGCATTTATACCCCACTGGAATTTGAAAGATCTTTGGAACAGTGGGCTGTGCAAATGAAAAATTACATTTTTCATTTTTACAGACGACTGTTCAAAAAATCTGTCAGACACCTGTGGGGCGTAAATGCTCACTGTACCCCTTGTTACATTCCGTGAGGGGTGTAGTTTTCAAAATGGGGTCACATGTGGAGGGGGTCCACTGTTCTGGCACCATGGGGCTTTGTAAACACACAGCCTTCAATTCCAGCCTAATTCTCTCTCAAAAAGCCCAATGTTGCTCCTTCTCTTCTGAGCATTGTAGTTCATCTGCAGAGCACTTTACTTCCACATATGGGGGTATTTATATACTCAGAAGAAATGGGGTTACAAATTTTGGGGGGCTTTTTCCTATTACCCCTTGTGAAAATGAAATATTTGGGGTAACGCCAGCATTTCAGGGGGAAAAAAACTCATTTTTAATTTTCATTTCCAACTTTAACGAAAATTTGTCAAAGACCTCAAGGGTGTTAAGGCTCACTACACCCCTTGTTGCGTTCCGTGAGGGGTGTAGTTTCCAAAATGGGGTCACATGTGGGTGTTTTTTTTTTTTTTTTTGCGTTCATGTCAGAACCGCTGTAACCCATCAGCCACCCCTGTGCAAATCACCAATTTAGGCCTCAAATGAACATGGCGCTCTCTCACTTCTGAGCCATGTAGTTTTGTCCGCAGAGCATTTTACGTACACATATGGGATATTTCCGTACTCAGAAGAAATTGTGTTACAAATTTTGGGGGTCATTTTCTCCTTACCTCTTGTGAAAATGAAAAGTATGGGGCAACACCAGCATGTTAGTGTAAAAAAAAAAAAATTACACTAACATGCTGGTGTAGCCCCCAACTTAACCTTTTCATTAGGGGTAAAAGGAGAAAAATCACCCCAAAATTTGTAGTGCAATTTCTTCCGAGTACGGAAATACCCCATATGTGACCCTAAACTGTTGCCTTGAAATATGACAGGGCACTGAAGTGAGAGAGCGCATGCGCATTTGAGGCCTAAATAAGGAATTTGCAATAGGGGCGGTTACCTACAGTAGTGTTTCCCAAACAGGGTGCCTCCAGCTGTTGCAAGACTCCCAGCCTGCCAGGACAGTCTATGTCTTTGACAAATTTTCGTTAAAGTTGGAAATGAAAATTAAAAATGTGTGTTTTTTTCCCCCTGAAATACTGGCGTTACCCCAAATATTTCATTTTCACAAGGGGTAATAGGAAAAAGCCCCCCAAAATTTGTAACCCAATTTCTTCTGAGTATATAATAGACAATACTGGGATTTGTGGTTTTGCAACAGCTGGAGGCTCCCTTTAGGAAACACTGCCGTATGAGAAGTTTTTCCATTTTTATTAGGGGGGAGACGTGTAAGGGGGTGTTATATGTAGTGTTCTACTTTTTATTATTTGTTAGTGTAGTGTAGTGTTTTTAGGGTACATTCACACAGGCAGGAGTTCACAGTAAGTTTTCCGCTGGCAGTTTGAGCTGCGGCGGAAAATTTGCTGCAGCTCAAACTTGTAGAAGGAAACCCACTGTAAACTCGCCCGTGTGAATGTAACCTGTATATTCACATGGGGGGGGGGGGGGCGCCCCAAACCTTCAGCTGTGGCAACATGACAACTCCCAGAATGCACTGACAGACCGTACATGCTGGGAGGTGTAGTTTTACAACAGCAGTAGGCACACTGGTGGGGAACCACTGAGTTAGAAAACAGACTCTAGCTCAGTGATTCCAACCAATGTGCCTCCAGCTGTTGCAAAACTACAACTCCCAGCATGTATGGTCTGTCAGTGCATTCTGGGAGTTGTAGTTTTGCAACAGCTGGAGGCACATGGGTTGGAATCACTGAGTTAGGAAATAGACTCTAGTTCAGTGTTTCCCAAACCAGTGTGCCTACAGCTGTTGCAAAACTACAATTCCCAGCATGGCCAGACAGTCAGGGATGCTGGGCATGTAGTTCTGAAATATCTGGCCCTTCAGATGTTGCAGAACTACAACTCCCAGCATGCCCGTACAGTCTGGGCATGCTAGGAGTTGTAGTTATGCAACAACTGGAGAAGAACAGTTTGGAGACCGCTAAGTAGTGGTCTCCAAATGTAGCCCTCCAGATGTTGCAAAACTACAACTCCATGCATGCCCAGACTGTCCAGGCCTGCTGGGAGTTGTAGTTCTGCAACATATGAAAGGCCAGATATTGCAGAACTACATGCCCAGAATCCCTGACTGTCTGGCCATGCTGGGAATTGTAGTTTTGCAACATCTGGAGGGCTACGGTTTAGAGACCACCGTATAGTGTTCTCCAAACTGTGCCACTTCAGATGTTGCAAAACTACAACTCCCAGCATGCCCAGACAGTCAGTGCATGCTGAAAGTTGTAGTTTTGCAACATCTGGAGAACCACAGTTTAGAGACCACTACATAGTGGTCTCCAAACTGTGACCTACCAGATGTTGCAAAACTACAACTCTCAGCATGCCCAGACAGCCTTTGGCTGTCTGGGCATGCTGGGAGTTGTAGTTTTGTAGCTTTTAGAAGGCCACAGAGAAGATCACTTATCGCGATCTTCACTGCAGCCTTCTCCGCCGCACTTTCTGGATGCCGCTCCTCCTGCTGCCGTCGCTGCTCCGGGATGCCGCCTCCGCTGGTCCGGGTAAGCCGGGCCATGCTCCCCCCTTGCCACCCGTGTTCCCCCTGCTCTGCACCGACTTCCGATCAGTGGGCAGAGTGGGGGAAATGAACTCACGATCGTCGTGATTAGTCGGCTGGACCGTCCGAACAATCAGCCTTCCTGTTGGGCGGCATCGGCAGTGGAGGTGATCAGCGGTGGGAGGTGTGTGGAAGCTTGCCCTGGGTCCGGTGTGGCGGCGGTCCCCTGTGGCGGCGTGGTCCCCAGCGGCGGCCTTCGGCGGAGGGATCTAACAGCAGGAGATAATCGCTGATTGCCTCTTGCTGTTGCATGGCAACAACTCCGAGCTTTTACAGCCAAAAGGCATGCTGCAAGTTGTAGTTTTGCAACAGCTGGATGCACAACTGCAACTCCCAGCATGCCCTTTGGCTGTCTGGGCATGCTGGGAGTTGTAGTTATGTAGTTATGAAAAATTGTACAACTCCCACCATGCATGGACAGCCAAAAGGCATGCTGGGAGCTGTAGTAGTGTGCCTCCAGCTGTTGCAAAACTACAATGTTCAGCATGCCCTTCGGCTGTCAGTGCATGCTGAGAGTTGTAGTTTTGCAACAGCTGAAGGCACATTGGTTGTTTGTTACCTAACTCAGTGTTTCGCAACCAGTGTGCCTCGAGCTGTTGCAAAACGAAAACTCCTAGCATGCATTGACAGACCGTACATGCTGGGAGTTGTAGTTTTGCAACAGCTGGAGGTTGCGAAACACTAAGCAACAAACTCTCAGTGTTTTGCAACCAGTGTGTCTCCAGCTGTTGCATAATTACAACCCCCAGCATGTACAGACAGCCAAAGGGCATGCTGGGAGTTGTAGTTTTGCAAAAGCTGGAGGTTTCCCCCCCCCCCCCTCCCCATGTGAATTTACAGGGTACAAACGGGCAGGGGTTTACAGTGAGTTTCTCGCTGCAAGTTTGAGATGCAGCAAATTTTCCCCTGTGATCCCCCGCCTGTGTGAAAAAACCCTAAAAACCCTACACTATACTACACTACCACATAATAAAAAGTAAAAAAAAACACTATATATACACCCCACATAGTCCCCCCCCCCACTCCCAAATAAAAATGAAAATGTCTGGTACAGTAGGGTTTCCAAAACGGAGCGTCAAGCTGTTGCAAAATAACAATTCCCAGTACTGCCGGACAGCCATTGACTGTCCAGGCATGCTGGGAGTTTTGCAACAGCTGTATGCACCCTGTTTGAGAATCACTGGCATAGAATACCCCTATGTCCACCCCTATGCAAATCCCCAAATTATGGCATCAAATGCACATGGAGCTCTCTCACTTCGGAGCCCTGACGTATTTCAAAGCAACAGTTTAGGGTTACATATGGGGTATTTCCATACTCGGGAGAGATTGCCTAATTTTGAATGTTTTTTTCTCCTTTCACCCCTTATGAAAAGGTAAAGTTGGGGTCTACTTCAGCATGTTATTATAATAAAATAAATTTTTTTACACTAACATGCTGGTGTTGCCCCATACTTTTCATTTTCACAAGACCCCCAAAATTTGTAACACAATTTCTCCTGAGTACAGAAATATCCCATATGTGGGCGTAAAATGCTCTGCGGGCGTACAACAAAGCTCAGGAGTGAGAACGCCATGTACATTGGAGGCAATTTGCACACGTGACCATATTTTGCAAACTACACCCCTCACTGAATGTAACAAATGGTATAGTGAGCCTTAACCCCTTAAGGACCCAGCCATTTTACACCTTAGGACCCGGCCATTTTTTGAACATCTGACCACTGTCACTTTAAACATTAATAACTCTGGAATGCTTTTAGTTATCATTCTGATTCAGAGATTGTTTTTTCGTGACATATTCTACTTTAACTTAGTGGTAAAATTTTTTGGTAACTTGCATCCTTTCTTGGTGAAAGATCCCAAAATTTAATGAAAAATTTGAAAATTTTGCATTTTTCTAACTTTGAAGCTCTCTGCTTGTAATGAAAATGGATATTCCAAATATTATTTTATTTTATTCACATATACAATATGTCTAATTTATATTTGCATCATAAAATTGACAAGTTTTTACTTTTGGAAGACACCAGAGGGCTTCAAAGTTCAGCAGCAATTTTCCAATTTTTCACAAAATTTCCAAAATCACAATTTTTCAGGGACCAGTTCAGGTTTGAAGTGGATTTGAAGGGTCTTCATCTTAGAAATACCCCACAAATGACCCCATTATAAAAACTGCACCCCCCAAAGTATTTAAAATGACATTCAGTCAGCATTTTAACCCTTTAGGCGTTTCACAGGAATAGCAGCAAAGTGAAGGAGAAAATTCACAATCTTCATTTTTTACACTCGCATGTTCTTGTAGACCCAATTTTTGAATTTTTACAAGGGGTAAAAGGAGAAAATGTATACCTATATTTGTAGCCCAATTTCTCTGGAGTAAGCACATACCTCATATGTCTATGTAAAGTGTTCGGCGGGCACAGTAGAGGGCTCAGAAGCGAAGGAGCGACAAGGGGATTTTGGAGCGTACGTTTTTCTGAAATGGTTTTTGGGGGGCATGTTGCATTTAGGAAGCCCCTATGGTGCCAGAACAGGACAAAAAAAACACATGGCATACCATTTTGGAAACTATACCCCTTGAGGAACGTAACAAGGAATAAAGTGAGCCCTAATACCCCACAGGTGTTTCACGACTTTTGCATATGTAAAAAACATTTTTTTTAAATTTCAATAAAATGTGTGTTTCCCCCCGAAATTTCAAATTTTTTGCAAGGGTTAATAGCAGAAAATACCCCCCAAAATTTGTAACCCCATCTCTTCTGAGTATGGAGTTACCCCATAAGTTGACATGAAGTGCACTATGGGCGAACTACAATGCTCTGAAGAGAAGGAGTCATATTTGGCTTTTTGAGAATAAATTTTGCTCGGGGGCATGTCGCATTTAGGAAGCCCCTATGGTGCCAGGACAGCAAGAAATACCCACATGCCATACCATTTTGGAAACTAGACCCCTTGAGGAACGTAACAAGGAATAAAGTGAGCCTTAATACCCCACAGGGGTTTCACGACTTTTGCATACGTAAAAAAAATAAAAAATTTCACTAAAATGTGTGTTTCCCCCCCAAATATCACATTTTTGCAAGGGTTAATAGCAGAAAATACCCCCCAAAATTTGTAACCCCATCTCTTCCGAGTATGGAGGTACCCCATAAGTTGACCTGAAGCGCACTACGGGCGAACTACAATGCTCACAAGAGAAGGAGTCATATTTGGCTTTTTGAGAGCAAATTTTGCTCGGGGGGCTTGTCGCATTTAGGAAGCCCCAATTGTGCCAGAACAGCAAAATAACCCCCACATGGCATACCATTTTGGAAACTAGACCCCTCACAGAATGTAATGAGGGGTACAGTGAGCAATTACCCCCCCCCCCCCCCCCACTGGTGTCTGACAGATCTTTGGAACAATGGTCTGTACAAAAATTTTAATTTGCGCAGCCCACTGTTCCAAAGATCTGTCAGACACCAGTGGGGTGTAAATTCTCACTGCACCCCTCATTACATTCCGTGAGGGGTGTAGTTTCCGAAATGGGGTCACATGTGGGTTTTTTTCTTTGCATTTGTCAAAACCGCTGTAACAATCAGCCACCCCTGTGCAAATCACCTCAAATGTACATGGTGCACTCTCCCTTCTGAGCCTTGTTGTGCGCCCCCAGAGCACTTTGCGCCCACATATGGGGTATCTCCGTAGTCGGAAGAAGTTGCATTACAAATTTTGGGGGGCTTTTTTCCCTTTTACCTCTTGTCAAAATGAAAAGTATAGGGCAACACCAGCATGTTAGTGTAAAAAATTTATTTTTTTACACTAACATGCTGGTGTAGACCCCAACTTCACCTTTTCATAAGGGGTGAAAGGAGAAAAAGTCCCCCAAAATTTGTAAGGCAATTTCTCCCGAGTACGGCGATACCCCATATGTGACCCTAAACTGTTGCCTTGAAATACAACAGGGCTCTGAAGTGAGAGCGCCATGCGCATTTGAGGCCTGAATTAGGGATTTGCATAGGGGTGGACATAGGGGTATTCTACGCCAGTGATTCCCAAACAGGGTGCCTCCAGCTGTTACAAAACTCCCAGCATGCTTGGACAGTCAACGGCTGTCCGTCAATACTGGGAGTTGTTGTTTTGCAACAGCTGGAGGCTCCATTTTGAAAACAGTGGCGTACCAGACGTTTTTCATTTTTATTGGGGAGGGGAGGAGGGCTGTGTAGGGGTATGTGTATATGTAGTGTTTTTTTACTTTTTAATTTATTTTGTGTTAGTGTAGTGTAGTGTTTTTAGGGTACAGTCACACGGGCGGGGGGTTACAGCGATTTTCCCGCTGCGAGTTTGAGCTGCCGCGCAAAATTTGCTGCATCGCAAACTTGCAGCCTGATACTCACTGTAAGCCCCCTGCCCATGTGAATGTACCCTGTACATTCACAAGGGGGGGACCTCCAGCTGTTGCAAAACTACAACTCCCAGCATGCACAGTCTATCAGTGCATGCTGGTAGTTTTAGTTTTGCAACAGCTGGAGGCACACGGGTTGGGAAACACTGAGTTAGGAAACAGAATGTTTCCCAACCAGTGTGCCTCCAGCTGTTGCAAAACCACAACTCCCAAACATTCTCAGGCATGCTGGGAGTAGTAGTTCGGCAACATCTTTAGAGCCAGATGTTGCCAAATTACAACTCCCAGCATGCTTGGAGTTGTAGTTTGCATTATCTGGAGGACTACAGTTAGCAGACCACTAATACAGTGGTTCCCAATCTGTGCCTTTCCAGATGTTGCAAAACTACAACTCCCAGTATGCCTGGACAGTAAGGGCATGCTGAGAATGTGTAGTTTTGCAACATCTGGAAGGGCACAGTGGTCTCCAAACTGTGGACCTCCAGATGTTGCAAAACTGCAACTCCCAGCATGCCCAGATGCCAAGGGCTGTCTGGGCATGCTGGGAGTTGTAGTATATAGGGTCCCAATACAGCAATGCATGTCGCTTTACGGCGACGTGCATTGCTGTAAAGGGCCCGACCGCAGCTGAAGATCTACTCACCTGTGGCCGCCGCCGGGATCCGGGTCTTCAGGGACGAGGTAGCAGCAATTTTCCAATTTTTCACAAAATTTCCAAAATCACAATTTTTCAGGGACCAGTTCAGGTTTGAAGTGGATTTGAAGGGTCTTCATCTTAGAAATACCCCACAAATGACCCCATTATAAAAACTGCACCCCCCAAAGTATTTAAAATGACATTCAGTCAGCATTTTAACCCTTTAGGCGTTTCACAGGAATAGCAGCAAAGTGAAGGAGAAAATTCACAATCTTCATTTTTTACACTCGCATGTTCTTGTAGACCCAATTTTTGAATTTTTACAAGGGGTAAAAGGAGAAAATGTATACCTATATTTGTAGCCCAATTTCTCTGGAGTAAGCACATACCTCATATGTCTATGTAAAGTGTTCGGCGGGCACAGTAGAGGGCTCAGAAGCGAAGGAGCGACAAGGGGATTTTGGAGCGTACGTTTTTCTGAAATGGTTTTTGGGGGGCATGTTGCATTTAGGAAGCCCCTATGGTGCCAGAACAGGACAAAAAAAACACATGGCATACCATTTTGGAAACTATACCCCTTGAGGAACGTAACAAGGAATAAAGTGAGCCCTAATACCCCACAGGTGTTTCACGACTTTTGCATATGTAAAAAACATTTTTTTTAAATTTCAATAAAATGTGTGTTTCCCCCCGAAATTTCAAATTTTTTGCAAGGGTTAATAGCAGAAAATACCCCCCAAAATTTGTAACCCCATCTCTTCTGAGTATGGAGTTACCCCATAAGTTGACATGAAGTGCACTATGGGCGAACTACAATGCTCTGAAGAGAAGGAGTCATATTTGGCTTTTTGAGAATAAATTTTGCTCGGGGGCATGTCGCATTTAGGAAGCCCCTATGGTGCCAGGACAGCAAGAAATACCCACATGCCATACCATTTTGGAAACTAGACCCCTTGAGGAACGTAACAAGGAATAAAGTGAGCCTTAATACCCCACAGGGGTTTCACGACTTTTGCATACGTAAAAAAAATAAAAAATTTCACTAAAATGTGTGTTTCCCCCCCAAATATCACATTTTTGCAAGGGTTAATAGCAGAAAATACCCCCCAAAATTTGTAACCCCATCTCTTCCGAGTATGGAGGTACCCCATAAGTTGACCTGAAGCGCACTACGGGCGAACTACAATGCTCACAAGAGAAGGAGTCATATTTGGCTTTTTGAGAGCAAATTTTGCTCGGGGGGCTTGTCGCATTTAGGAAGCCCCAATTGTGCCAGAACAGCAAAATAACCCCCACATGGCATACCATTTTGGAAACTAGACCCCTCACAGAATGTAATGAAAAGACATGACGTATGCATACGTCATGGGTCCTTAAGACCCAGGGTGATGACGTATGCATACGTCATGGGTCCTGAAGAGGTTAAAAGGGATACTCCAGTGGAAAACTTTTTTTTTTTTTTTTTTGAATGAACTGGTGCCAGAAAATTAAACAGATATTAAATTACTTCTATTTAAAAATCTTAATCCTTTCAGTACTTATTAGCAGCTGTATGCTAGAGAGGAAATTCTTTTCTTTTTGAAAATCTTTTTTGTATTGTCAACAGTGCTCTCTGCTGACACCTCTGTCTGTGTCAGGAACTGTCCAGAGCAGCATAGGTTTGCTATGGGGATTTTCTCCTGCTCTGGACATTTCCTGATACAGGCATCAGGTGTCAGCAGAGAGCAATAGCAAAAAGGTAAGATGGCACTCACGATGTTGCAATTCATAATATTTATTGTAGTCAGGTCGATCACAGGTATGGCCATTTCTCGCTAACACAGCGCTTTCTCAAGACCATAGACTTCCGTACTAAACCCCACCCTTAAAGGGTACAATTTAACCCTTTGTGAAAACATACATTTAAAAACTGTAACATGGTGGTGAGGATTAGAGATGAGCGATCTTACAGTAAATTCGATTTGTCACGAACTTCTCTGCTCGGCAGTTGATGCCTTTCCTGCATAAATTGGTTCAGCTTTCAGGTGCTCCGGTGGGCTGGAAAAGGTGGATACAGTCCTAGGAGACTCTTTCCTAGGAATGTATCCACCTTTTCCAGCCCACCGGAGCACCTGAAGGCTGAACTAATTTACGCAGGATAAGTCATCAACTTCCGAGCCGAGAAGTTTGTGACGATTCGAATTTACTGTAAGTTCGCTCATCTCTAGTGAGGATGTTATTCTTGCACAAATAACAATTTCATAAATCAATAGAAAACGATTCAGCTCTTTTTATTCATAGTGTTGCTATCTTCATTCATTTTGTCTACTTCAATTGCTTCTATATATCTGGCGGAAAGATTCTAAGGTCCTTCCTTTCATTCAGACCTAGCAGTCCTAATGCTTCCGTCTTTAGTATCAATTCAGTTTCTTTTTGCAACAGTTTTTTATGTCTATTGCCTCCCCTATGAAGGGGTCTTATTTCGGATAGACCTAAGAATTTTAGTTCTTGGACATTATTATTATGATTTAACCTCATGTGTTCTATCACACGAGAACATCCAAAACCTGTGGTCAGCGAATGTAAATGTTCCCTAACCCATGTGAACAAGTGCCGAATCGTTTTCCCTAGATAATGGTATCCACATTCGCATACTAATGCATATACTACATATTGAGTTCTGCAAGTAATAAAGTCATTGATGCATAAAGTCATAAAGTAAGCTGTTTCTAGGTATTTGCCTAACCTTCTCTAAGGACTCCAGAATAATTCTATGTGGATAACCTCTAGATTTTTATTGTTCTGTTAACTCCGCTGCCTGTCTCTCAAAACTGTCCTCTGATGTGTTGATCCGTCTTAGCCTAATAAACTGTCCATATGGTAATGATTTTTTAACGTATTCTGGGTGAAAACTATCAAACCTAAGTAGAGAGTTTGTGGCAGTCGGTTTCCTGTACCCCTCTATTGTCAAATCATTGTTCACTACTTGTAACTTAACATCCAAAAATTCTAGTGAAGTGCGGCTGTAGACACTTCTGAATAACAAATTCACATTGTTAGTATTCATGTATCCGACAAAATCATAAAATACTTCATCTGAACCAGACCATAAAATTACTAGATCATCTACATATCGTAGGTATAAGGAGAGGTATTGGACGTAAGGATTTTTATAGATGAATATATTTATTGATCTTCTAGTACCCCCCAAAAAATATTTGCAAAAGTTGGGGCCACCGGTGTCCCCATCGCCGTACCATCACACTGGATAAACCAGTCATCATTAAATTGAAAAGTATTGTAGCTTAAAACAAATTTTAACATGTCACAAATATAATTAATAAATGAAGAGTCATACTGCTGTAATGCTTCCAGACGCTGACGGACAGCCTGTACACCCGCATCATGCGGGTGTACAGGCTCCCCACGTCAACGCTGGCTAAAGAGAAATGTAGTTGCCAACCAAAGTCCTGCAAAATTTTTAGAAGGTGAGAGGTATCATTTAAATTTGATGGGATAGTTTTTAAAAGTGGTCTCAATATAAAATCTAAATATTGGGAAAGGGGTTCCAACAGTGACCCTCTCCCCGCCACTATGGGGCGTCCAGGAGGTGTACTGAGACACTTGTGTATCTTTGAAATCCAATACGTTTTTTTAGAGTATTATATAAACAATTTTTCAGCAAATTTTGCATTGAAAATGCCTTCCTCTACACCTCTCCTTAACAGGGTTCTAACTAAATTTTTATGTTTTATTGTTGGATCTTTTTTTAATTTACAATATGTATTTATTTCGGCCAGTTGTCTATTGGCCTCATCCACATAGCAGTTTTTTGACAGAAGGACAATATTTCCTCCGTTGTCCACAGGTCGAAAAATAATGTCCTCTTGTGAGGACAAACATTTCAATGCTTCCTCCTCACCTACATCCTTGCTATAGGATGTATCAAAGATTTTACATCTCGTTGGACTCTCTCTATAAATGGATAAAATATTCAAATCTGCGGGCAAGGGAGGATTAAACGTGGAAGGTACACCTCTTCTAAATGTATTAATTTCTACTTCCTCACTCTCTTGGGGGCAATCCAATAATAATCTTAAATTTTCACAATCTGCAGCAGTGGACGAAGGGTTAACACAAAAACCCAATGGGCCCAGTTTAACCGGTCGTTCTCCACTAACATTACTAATATGTAAGTTACTAGAACTACTATTAGACAGAAAAAAATGATGCAGATTGATTTTACGTACAGCTCTATGTAAATCTATAACAAATTTGCTAAAATCAAATTCTGCTTTTAGGCAAAAGTTTAAACCTTTGTTCAGCAGTGTGGAAAAGAAAACAAATAGATTCCAATAGAAAAGAATTTCCTCTGTAGTATATAGCAGCTAAAAAGTACTAGAAGGGTAAAGATTTTTGATAGAAGTAACTTACAAATCTGTTTCACTTTCTGGCACCAGTTGATAAAAAAAAAAAAGTTTTCCACCGGAGTACCCTTTTAACACCCCACAGGTGTTTGAAGAATTTTCGTTAAAGTTGGATGTGAAAATTAATTTTTTTTTATTTTTCACTAAAATGCTGGTGTTATCCCAGCATACCCCTTGCGTGGACGTTAAGTGCTCTGCTGGCACACTACAGGGCTTAGAAGAGAAGGAGCGCCATTGGGCTTTTGGAGAGATAATTTGGCTGGAATTGAATGCCATGTGCGTTTACAAATGGTGCCAGAACAGTGGAACCCCCCCCCCCCCACATGTGACCCCATTTTGGAAACTACAACCCTCACGGAATGTAGTAAGGGGTGCAGTGAGCTTAATGGTGCTCCTTCTCTTCTGAGCATTGTAGTTCGCCCGCGGAGCACTTTACATCCACACATGGGATATTTCCATTTTGGGTGGCATTTTCTCCTATTACCTCTTGTAATGGAAATTTTTGTAAAAATTGTAAATCTGGGGAAAAAAAAAACTGCACAAGAGAAATTTTTTTTTCCTTACACATCTGACTTTAACGAAAAGTCGTCAAACACCTGTGGGGTGTTAAGGCTCACTACACCCCTGAAGGAACGTAACAAGGGGTACAGTTTCCAAAATAGTATGCCAAAGGTTGTTTTTTTTGCTGTTGTGGCACCATAGGGGCTTCCTAAATGTGACATGCCCCCAAAAACCATTTAAGCAAAATTTGCTTTCCAAAAGCCAAATGTGACTCCTTCTCTTCTGAGCAATGAAGTGCGCTCGCAGAGCACGTTACATCCACACTTTTCCATACTCAGAAGAGATGGGGTTTCCAAATTTTGTGGGCATTTTCTCCTATTAACCCTTGTAAAAATGTAAAATTTGGAGAAAAAACTGCATTTTAGTGAAAAAAAAAATCATTTACACATCCAACTTTAACGAAAAGTCATCAAACACCTGTGGGGTGTTAAGGCTCACCCCCTTGTTACGTTCCTTGAGGGGTGTAGTTTCCAAAATATTTTGCAATGTGGGGTATTTTTTTTTTGCTGTTCTGGCACCATAGGGGCTTCCTAAATGTGACATGCCCCCCAAAAACCATTTCAGAAAAACTCACTCTCCAAAATCCCATTGTTGCTCTTCCCTTATGAGCCCTCTAGTGCACCCACAGAGCACTTTATGTACACATGAGGTATTTAATTACTCGAGAGAAATTAGGTTACAAATTTTAGGGAGATTTCTCTCCTTTTACCCCTTGTAAAACTGGGTCTACAAGAACACGCGAGTGTAAAAAATTGAGATTTTGAATTTTCTCCTTCACTTTGCTGCTAACACTTTCTGAATGTCATTTTGAATACATTCAAGGGTGCAGTTTTTATACTGGGGAAATTTATGGGGTATTTCTAATATGAAGGCCCTTCAAATCTCCTTCAAAACTGAACTGGTCCCTGAAAAATTTCGATTTTGAAAATCTTTAAAAATTGGAAAATTGATACTGAACTTTGAAGCCCTCTGATGTCTTCCAAAAGTAAAGTCATCTCGGAATCAGAATGAAAAGTAGAAGCATCCCAGAGTTATTAATGCTTAACCCCTTAAGGACCGGGGGGGTTTCCGTTTTTGCACTTTCGTTTTTTGCTCCTTGCCTTTAAAAAATCATAACTCTTTCAATTTTGCACCTAAAAATCCATATGATTGCTTATTTTTTGCTCCACCAATCCTACTTTGTAAAGACGTCAGTCATATTGCCCAAAAATCTACGGTGAAACGGGAAAAAAAATCATTGTGCGACAAAATTGAAAAAAAACCCCGCAGTTTTGTAAATTTTGGGGGCTTCCGTTTCTAAGTAGTACATTTTTCGGTAAAAATGACACCTTATCTTTATTCTGTAGGTTCATACGATTAAAACGATACCCTACTTATATTGGTTTGATTTTGTCGTACTTCTGGAAAAAATCATAACTACATGCAGGAAAATTAATACGTTTAACCTGTTGGGGACGAAGGGCGTATGCATACGCCCTTGTGTCCTGGTACTTAAGGACGAAGTGCCTATCCATATGCCCGTGGGAATTTCGGTTCCCACCGGGCGGGGACCAGGCCGGGGTGACTGCTGATATCTATCAGCAGGCACCCCGTGCAAATGCCCAGGGGGGTCATTAGACCCCCCCAATGTCGCCGATCGGCGCAAATCGCAAGTGAATTCACACTTGCGATTAGCGCCGATTCCGGGTCATTACGGGTCTACGGTGACCCCATATAGAAGGGGGATCGCGGGTGTCTAAGACACCCACGATCCCCCTAAAGCGATAGAAGTGAGGTGGCACGGGTGCCACCCCTTCTATCCCTGCTATTGGTGGTCTAGACGCGACCACCAATAGAAGATCTGGGGCGGGGGGGGGGGTTACTTTCGTTTTCCCCGTCCTGCCCACCCACAATAGGCGGGGCAGAACAGGGAAAACGAAGAGGAGCGGCGCCGGAGTCCACTTACCCATCCGGAGGCAGTGGAGCGACGGCAATCGGCGGGCGTCAACGGAGATCTGCGGGCGGTGTGCGGCAGAAGAGGACGGCTCCCTGGATGCGACGGAAGCCGGTGAGTTGTCTAGCAACATCTAGAGGGCTACAGTCTGAGACCAATATAGTGGTCTCTAGACTGTAGCCCTCCAGATGTTGCAAAACTACAACTCCCAGCATGCCCAGACAGCTGTTTGCTGTGTGGGCATACTGGAATTTGTAGTTTTGCAAGAGCCGGAGGTCTACAGTTTAGAGACCACTGCACAGTGATCTCTATACTGCCCTCTAGATCTTGCAAAACTACAACTCCTAGCATGCCCACACAGCTGTTTGCTGTCTGGGCATGCTGGGAGTTGTAGTTTTGCAACATCTGGAGGTCCACAGTTTGGAGATCACTGTTCAGTGGTCTCTAAATTGTAGCACTCCAGATGTTGCAAAACTACACATTCCAGCATGCCCACACAAAAAACAGCTGTCTCGGCATGCTGGGAGTTGTAGTTGTGTACCTCCAGCTGTTGCATAAATACATCTCCCAGCATGCCCTTTTGTGATCAGTACATGCTGGGAGTTGTAGTTTTGCAACAGCTGGAGGCTCACTGGTTGGAAAATACTGAGTTAGGTAACAGAACCTAACTGAAGGTTTTCCAACTAGTGTGCCTCCAGTTGTTGCAAAACTACAACTCCCAGCATGTACAGTCTGTCAGTACATGCTGGGAGTTGTAGTTTTGAAACAGCTGGAGGTTTGCCCCCGCCCCCCCCATGTGAACGTACAGGGTACATTCACTCGGGCGGGTTTACAGCAAGTTTCCTGCTTCAAGTATGAGCTGCGGCGAAAAATTCCCAGCGGGAAACTCACCGTAACCCGCCAGTGTGAATTTACCCTAAAAACACTACACTACACTAAAACCTAATAAAGAGTAAAACACTACATAAACACCCCCTTACACTGTCCCCCCCCCCCCCCCCAATAAAATGAAAAACGTATTGTACGGCAGTGTTTCCAAAACGGAGCCTCCTGCTGTTGCAAAACAACAACTCCCAGCATTTCCGGACAGCCACTGACTGTCCAGGTATGCTGGGAGTTTAGCAACAGCTGGAGGCACCCTGTTTGGGAATCACTGGCATAGAATACCCCTATGTCCACCCCTATGCAATCCCTAATTTAGTCCTCAAATGCGCATGGTGCTCTCTCACTTCGGAGCCCTGTCGTATTTCAAGGAAACAGTTTAGGGCCACATATGGGGTACTCTCCGTACTCGTGAGAAATTGAACTACAAATTTTGGGGGGCTTGTTTTCCTTTTACCCCTTATGAAAAGGAAAAGTTGGGGTCTACACCCGCCTGTTAGTGTAAAAAAAAACAATTTTTACACTAACATGCTGGTGTTGCCCTTTACTTTTTATTTTCACAAGAGGTAAAAGGAAATAAAGACCCCCAAAATTTGAAACGCAATTTCTCCTGAGTACAGAAATATCCCATATGTGGGCGTAAAATGCTCTTCGGGTGCACAACAAGGCTCAGGAGTGAGAGCGCACTATGTACATTTGAGGCCTAAATTGGTGATTTGCACAGGGGTGGCTGATTTTACAGCGGTTCCGACAGAAACCCCAAAAAAATAAATACCCACACGTGATCCCATTTTGGAAACTACACCCCTCATGTAATGTAATAAGGGGTAGAGTGAGCATTTACGCCCCACAAGTGTCTGATAGATTTTTGGAACAGTGGTACGTGAAAATGAAAAATGTTATTTTTTTGTTTGCACAGCCCACTGTTCCAAAGATTTGTCAAACGCCAGTAGGGTGTAAATGCTCACTGTATCCCTTATTACATTCCATGAGGGGTGTAGTTTCCAAAATGGGGTCACATGTGGGGGGGTACACTTTGTAAATGCACATGGCCCCCGACTTCCTTTCCAAACAAATTATCTCTCTAAAAGCTCAATGGCGCTCCTTCTCTTCTGAGCATTGTAGTTCGCTCGCAGTGCACTTGATGTCCAAACATGGGGTATTTCCATACTCAGAAGAAATGGGGTTACAAATTTTGGGAGGCTTTTTCTCCTATTACCCTTTGTAAAATTTGGGGAAAAAACAGCATTTTTGTGGAAATTTTTTTTTTTCATTTACACATCCGACTTTAACAAAAAGTTGTCAAACACCTGTGGGGTGATAAGGCTCACCGTACCACTTGTTACGTTCCTTGAGGGGTGTCGTTTCCATTATAGTGTGCGATGTGGAGGGTTTTGCTGTCCTGGCACCATAAGGGCTTCCTAAATGGGACATGCCCCCCAAAAACCATTTCAGAAAAACTCACTCTCCTAAATCCCATTGTTGCTCCTTCGCTTCTGAGCCCTCTAGTGCACCCGCTGAACACTTGACATACACATATGAGGTATTTCCTTACTCGAGAGAAATTGGGTTACAAATGTTGAGAGGATTTTTTCTTTTACCCCTTGTAAAAATTCAAAAACTGGGTCTACAAGAACATGCCAGTGTAAAAAATGAAGATTTTGAATTTTCTCCTTCACTTTGCTGCTATTCCTGTGAAACACCTAAAGGGTTAACACACTTACTGAATGTCATTTTGAATACTTTGAGGGGTGCAGTTTTATAATAGGGTCATTTATGGGGTATTTCTAACCAGAAGACCCTTCAAATCCACTTCAAACCTGAACTGGTCCCTGAAAAATTCAGATTTTGAAAATTTTGCAAAAAATTGGAAAATTGCTGCTGAACTTTGAAGCCCTCTGATGTATTTCAAAAGTAAAAACTCATCAATTTTATGATGCAAACATAAAGTAGACATATTGTATATGTGAATCAAGATATAATTTATTTGGAATATCCATATTCCTTATAAGCAGAGAGCTTCAAAGTTAGAAAAATGCAAAATTTTCAAATTTTTCATAAAATTTTTGAATTTTTCACCAAGAAAGGAGGCAAGTATCGACGAAAATTAACCACTAACAAAGTAGAATATGTAACGAAAAAACAATCTCGGAATCAAATTTATAAGTAAAAGCATCCCAGAGTTATTAATGCTTAAAGTGACAGTGGTCAGATTTTCAAAAAATGCTCCTGTCCTTAGGGTCATAATGGGCTCCGTCCCCAAGGGGTTAAAATTGTCATCTTCTGACCCCTATAACTTTTTTATTTTTTCGCGTATGGAGCGGTATGAGGGCTCATTTTTTGTGCCGTGTTTCGGTCTGCTGACCTTCGTCCGGGGGTGGCGGTATCCTGGGACTTGCATTACTTCTTCCATATTACTGTGGTATGTATATGTTATTCATCTGTTGCTACATGATCAATGCTTAGGCCTCATTTTGTTTGCACTTGCACTTTAGCCTGAATTGCCAGCATATGTACCCATTCAATGCACTTTCTTGCCTCAGTAATTGTATACACAAACTTAATAAGATTTAGCAGTATTTTGCACATCTATTGACATTGTCCCAGGTATGCCGTCTGTCTGTGCCGTATTCCTCCTTTTTTAACAAATTGCACTATGTTTTTAACATTATGAAATAAAGTTTATATTTGATATTTTGACTTACAATTTCTGAGTAGCTCCTTTTTCTTTGGGTTTATTATTATTTGGAGTCTAATAAAGAGGCTTTTCTGTACACGTGGTTAGAGGTTGAGTTATATATATATATATATATATATATATATATATATATATATATATATATATATATATATTTATCATCTTTTTTCACATGAATACCCAATTTCGGGCAATCCTATATATTTATAATACTTATTGATCTGTTATACCCCACACAGTCGTGCTTTTTTCATGTTTTTGTTGTATGATCAAGGAATAAAGTGAGCCTTAATACCCCACAGGTGTTTCACGACTTTTGCATATGTAAAAAAATTTAACAAAAATTTCACAAAAATGCGTGTTTCCCCCAAAATTTCACATTTTTGCAAGGGTTAACAGCAGAAAATACCCCCCAAAATGTGTAACCCCATCTCTTCTGAGTATGGAGGTACCCCATAAGTTGACCTGAAGTGCACTACGGGCGAACTACAATGCTCAGAAGAGAAGGAGTCATATTTGGCTTTTTGAGAGCAAATTATGCTTGGGGGCATGTCGCATTTAGGAAGCCCCTATGGTGCCAGGACAGCAAAAAAAAAAAAAAACATGGCATACCATTTTGGAAAATAGACCCCTTGAGGAACGTAACAAGGAATAAAGTGAGCCTTAATACCCCACAGGGGTTTCACGACTTTTGCATACGTAAAAAAAAAAAAAAAATTCACTAAAATGTGTGTTTCCCCCCAAATTTCAAATTTTTGCAAGGGTTAATAGCAGAAAATACCCCCCAAAATTTGTAACCCCATCTCTCTGAGTATGGAGGTACCCCATAAGTTGACCTGAAGCGTGCTACGGGCAAACTACAATGCTCAGAAGAGAAGGAGTCATATTTGGCTTTTTGAGAGCAAATTTTGCTCGGGGGGCATATCGCATTTAGGAAGCCCCTATGGTGCCAGAACAGCAAAATAACCCCCACATGGCATACCATTTTGGAAACTAGACCCCTTGAGGAATGTAACAAGGGGAACAGTGAGCATTTACCCCCCACTGGTGTCTGTCAGATCTTTGGAACAGTGGGCTGTACAAAATTTTTAATTTGTCAGACACCAGTGGGGTGTAAATTCTCACTGCACCCCTTATTACATTCCGTGAGGGGTGTAGTTTTCGAAATGGGGTCACATGTGGGGTTTTGTCTTTTTTGCGTTTGTCAAAACCGCTGTAACAATCAGCCACTCCTGTGCAAATCACCTCAAATGTACATGGTGCACTCTCCCTTCTGGGCCTTGTTGTGCGCCCTCAGAGCACTTTGCGCCCACATATGGGGTATTTCCGTAGTCAGGAGACAAATTTTGGGGGGCTTTTTTCCCTTTTACCTCTTGTCAAAATGAAAAGTATAGGGCAACACCAGCATGTTAGTGTAAAAAATTTATTTTTTTACACTAACATGCTGGTGTAGACCCCAACTTCACCTTTTAATAAGGGGTGAAAGGAGAAAAATCCCCCCAAGATTTGTTAGGCAATATCTCTCGATTACGGCGATACCCCATATGTGACCCTAAACTGTTGCCTTGAAATTCGACAGGGCTCCAAAGTGAGAGTGCAATGTGCATTTGAGGCCTGAATTAGGGACTTGCATAGGGGTGGACATAGGGGAATTCTACGCCAGTGATTCCCAAACATGGTGCCTCCATCTGTTGCAAAACTCCCAGCATGCTTGGACAGTCAACGGCTGTCCGGCAATACTGGGAGTTGTTGTTTTGCAACAGCTGGAGCCTCCATTTCGAAAACAGTGGCGTACCAGACGTTTTTCATTTTTATTGGGGAGGGGGGCTGTGAAGGGGTATGTGTATATGTAGTGTTTTTTACTTTTTATTTTATTTTATTTTGTGTTAGTGTGGTGTAGTGTAGTGTTTTTAGGGTACAGTCACACGGGCGGGGGATTACAGCGAGTTTCCCGCTGCGAGTTTGAGCTGCCGAGCAAAGTTTGCTGCATCGCAAACTTGCAGCCTGATACTCACTGTAAGCCCCCTGCCCATGTGAATGTACCCTGTACATTCACATGGGGGGATGGGAACTCCAGCTGTTGCAAAACTACAACTCCCTGCATGCAAAAGTCAGTGCATGCTGGTAGTTAAAGTTTTGCAACAGCTGGAGGCACAGGGGTTGGGAAACACTGAGTTAGGAAACAGACAATGTTTCCCAACCAGTGTGCCTCCAGTTGTTGCAAAACCACAACTCCCAAACATTTTCAGGCATGCTGGAAGTATTAGTTCGGCAACATCTTTAGAGCCAGATGCAACATCTGGAGGACTACAGTTTGCAGACGACTAATACAGTGGTTCCCAATCTGTGCCCTTCCAGATGTTGCAAAACTACAACTCCCAGTATGCCAAAACTGTCCAGGCATGCTGAGAGTTGTAGTTCTGCAACATTTGAAGGGCCAGATGTTACAGAACTACAACTCCCAGCATGCCTGGACAGTAAGGGCATGCTCAGGATGTGTAGTTTTGCAACATCTGGAAGGGCACAGTGGTCCCAAAACTGCGGACCTCCAGATGTTGCAAAACTGCAACTCCCAGCATGCCCAGATGCCAAGGGCTGTCTGGGCATGCTGGGAGTTGTAGTATACAGGGTCCCAATAGAGTAATGCATGTCGCTTTACGGCCACGTGCATTGCTGTAAAGGGCCCGACGGCGGCTGAAGAGGAACTCGCTTGTCGCCCCCGCCGCTGTCTTCATCGCCAGGATCCGGGTCTTCAGGGACGAGGTCCTCCAGTCTTCCTCTCGTCCTCTCTGGACTTCCAGGGGCCGGGCAGGGCGGGAGGAAGTAAACGCCCCCCCTGCGATTGATCGGTTAGCTAACCAACGGATCGCAGGGGATAGGAGGAGGTGGCAGGCTTGCCACCTCGCTCCTAGCCTCCAGCATGGTCCTGGCTGTCTGTGACAGCCGGGATCATGCAAAATTACCGGGCGGTCGGGTCCCAGAGACCCGATCAGCCCGGTATCACCGCAGATCGCAAGGGCGATTTCCCTTGCGATTTGCTGCGATCTCCGACATGGGGGGGCCTACATGGCCCCCCTCGGCGTTTGCCCTGGATGCCTGCTGAAGCATTTCAGCAGGCATCCGCTTCCGATCTCTGCCCGGCGAGCAGCAGGGACCGGAAAACGCCATGACGTTGTGGGACGTCATTGGTCCTTAAAGCCCAGGGTGCCATGACGTTCCACAATGTCATTGGTCCTTAAGAGGTTAAAAAGGGGTCAAAAAGTAACCCTGGGAATTATAGGCCTGTTAGTTTAACTTCCGTTGTATGTAAATTGTTTGAGGGTTTTCTAAGAGATGCTATTTTGGAGTATCTCGATAAAAAATAAATGAATGACTTCATATCAGCATAGGTTTGAGGGATCGGTCTTGTCAAAGTAACCTAATCAGTTTTTATGAGGAGGTGAGCTCCAGACTGGACTAGGGGGAAATCTCTGGATGTTATATATATTGGATTTTTCCAAAGCATATGATACGGTGCAACATAAAAGGTTAGTGCATAAAATGAGAAGGATTGGGCTGGGGGAGAATGTGTGCAAGTGGGTAAGTAGCTGGCTCAGTAATGGGAAACAGAGGGTGGTTATTAATGGTACTTATTCTGATTGGGTGACTGTTGCTAGTGAGGTACCATGGGGTCAGTCTTGGCCTTGTAGAGGGGTTGAATAGTTAAGTAGCCATCTTTGCCGATGATACGATACTCTGTAAAGTGGTGAACACAATAGAGGACAGTGCACAGTTACAAATGGATCTGGATAGGTTGGAGGTTTGGGCTGAGAAGTGGCAGATGAGGTTCAAAACTGATAAATGTATGGTTATGCACATGGGGAGGAAAAATCCAGGCTGGGATTACTTATTAAATGGGAGCACACTTGGGACGACTGACATGGAATAGGACTTATGGGTCTTAGTTAACCAGGTACACCCTGAGTACGCTCCCTTGCTATAACAACGGCCGGGACCCGTGGCTGTAAGCGTGTGGCACTGATTGCGGTGCCGCACGCTATTAACCCTTTAAACGTGGCGTTCAAAGTTGATTGCCGCGTCTATAGTGAAAGTAAACTACTCCCGGCTAGCTCAGTGGGCTGCTCGGAACCGCTGTGGCGAAATCGTGGCATCCCGAACAGCTGGAGCACAAAGGAGGGCCCCTACCTTCCTCCTGTGTGTCCAATCGCCGAATGACTGCTCCGTACCCGAGATCCAGGCATGAGCAGCCAAGCAGCAGAATCATTGATCAATGTTATCCTATGGGATAACAATGATCAATGTAAAAGATCAGTGTGTGCAGTGTTCCAGTTCATAAAGATCATTTAACCCCTTCCCTAATAAAAGTTTGAATCACCCCCCTTTTCCCATTAAAAATATTAAATAAAAAAGTGATCAAAAAGTCTGATCAAGGGGGGGGCGTGTCTAGCCATGGTGGTGTGAGGATGTGTCTGCCTGGAGCTCCGGCCTGCCGTTCGCATATATCAGTTACTAGTGCCGCATTATGGGGAAATCCGACAGAAAAAAAGGTGAAGCCCCCCGCTACCTCCCAGACCCCGCTGCTGGACTTGAAGTCCTATTTTACAAGGTCCCAGACGCCCCGCACCAGGACCCTGCAGCCCGCGCTGGAGGCCGACGCCATCTTGGAGCCGCAGCCTCGTGAGCGCTCCGCTGCTGCACAGCGCCCCGGACAGCCTGCGCAGGTGATCCCTGCAGTCTCCCCGGCCTCCCTGCTCCCGGATCCTACCAGTGCCCTCCGGACAGGGTCCTGTGCTCCTGGGGCCGCTTCTACTGACGTCCCGCTCGCTCCCCTGCAAGGACCGGGCCGAATCTCCTCCTCTCCAAGCTCCGGCGGTGCGCGTCAGGCCCTGCCTGCTGGCGCCCCTGCCTCATCCTCAGTGCCTGCTCCGGAACTCCCAGGCTCTTCAGGACCGGTGAGTGCGGGCGATACCCGGAACCTGCCAGCCCCACACTCCCCTAAGGGCCCTTCTCCACCGGACCTTTTAACTGGGGACCCTCTATTAACCCCTCGAGTGCCACTGCTGCCACCCCCTCTGGGCCCTACCACCTCCCCTAGGCAGCTCCCTGCTGGATCTCAGCCACCCGCTGACACTCTCCTGAGACTCCCTGGGGTCGCTTCGCCACCCTCTCCCGGCATGATGTCAGCTCTATGCCCACCAGCCTCTCCGTCAGCGCCCCCTGTGGTGGAAGTGCCACCCTCCCCTCAGTGGTCTGTGGGATCCTCCTGGGACACGGCTTTGACTCGGGTGGCTGTGTCCCCTACTATGCAAGCCCTGGGGGCCCCTTCCCGGGCTTCGACAACTCCGGATCGCTGCCACCACTCTCTGTCACCCGGCTCCTTCTCCTACCTCTCCTGCTCCTGCATGCAGCTTGGAAGCTACCCCTTCGGTTTTCAGACCTAGCCTGTCTCCACCTGGATCATTATCTATGGAGACGGACTTTTATCATCCTCCTATGTGTTGTGAAGTGGGTCCCTGCCAGGCCCAGGTGGCCGCTACGCCTATTACCTTGGCCGACCTGCAATCTCTGGTTCGCTCTCTGCCTACCAAGACCGACATCTCTAATCTCACTAGACAGGTGGTGGATGAATGTAAGCGAGAATTTGCTCAGTTGCGTACTGAACTTTCTATGGTCTCTGCCAGAGTGGATGCAATGGAGGTGTCTCAGGAGTCCGCTCAAACCTCACTTCAAGCCTTACAGTCGGTGGTGAGCAGTCACACTGATCAATTGTTTTGCCTCCAACAACACTTGGATGATGTTGAAAACCGCAGCCGCAGGAACAATGGCATGGAACATCTTAGCTATGAGGAGCGATTAAAGGAGTTACAATTGTTTAGTCTTGAGAAGAGACGTTTAAGGGGGGATATGATAAACGTATATAAGTATATTAATGGCCCATACAAAAAATATGGAGAAAAACTGTTCCAGGTTAAACCCCCCCAAAGGACGAGGGGGCACTCCCTCCGTCTGGAGAAGAAAAAGTTTAGTCTCAAGGGGCGACACGCCTTCTTTACCGTGAGGACTGTGAATTTATGGAACGGTCTACCTCAGGAACTGGTCACAGTAGGAACAATTAACAGCTTTAAAACAGGATTAGATAAATTCATGGAACAAAATAACATTAACGCTTATGAAGAAATATAAAATCCCATCCCTTCCCCAATATCGCGCCACACCCCTACCCCTTAATTCCCTGGTTGAACTTGATGGACATATGTCTTTTTTCGACTGTACTAACTATGTAACTATGTAACTATATCAGAATTCGGGGGTTGCCGGAGGCGGTGTCGCCTGCAAAACTGTGGGAGGCTTTGACTACCATCTTTAATGACCTGTTAGACCGTCTTCCTGATGTATATATAGAAATGGACAGAGCACATAGGGCGTTGCGCCCCCCTAGCACTGATGACCGGAATCCTAGAGATGTCATTTGCAGGATTCACTTCTACACACTCAAGGAGGACATTTTGCAACGTGCGAGACGCCGCAGACGCATTACCTACAAGGACGCTACTATTCAACTTTATCCGGATCTCTCCCGTCATACCTTGGCGCAGCGTGCTGCGCTAAGGCCGCTCCTGCAGGTACTCCGAGACCGTGACATCCCGTACCGCTGGGGGTTTCCGTTTTCACTCATGGTGCTGCAGAGAGGACGCATGTTCACCCTACGCTCGCCTGATGACCTCCCGGGCTTTCTGAGGGACTTGGACTTGCCGGAGGTCATGCTCCCGGACTGGCCTATGCTCCACGCTCCCTCTTCCAGAAGGCCGCTGCGCCCCTCCACTTCCCCCTCCTCACTGGCTCCTCATTCCAACTTACCTCCGAGGGGACCCCGAGCTCAGGGAGCCCGTGTTGCTGTTGAGCCTAATTCTGCACAACGCTCCCCTGCTGGGCATGCTGAGAGAGGGGCTGACCTGATGCCGGCTTGAATTGCATTCAGTGCATAAATTGTTTCTCATTATGTCATGTACCCATCCTTGTATTGCTGTAGTCTGATACTTTGGGGTGTCCTTTCTTTGCATACTTCTGCCCTCATGTCTTCTTCCCTGGTCCCTGTTTTTTTCCATCATACCCAATTTTTCCAAAGCGCCCCATTTGAGGTTACTTCTGTATATTTTTTGTTGCATTTGGTCCCTTGTTCCTCATACATTTTTATTTTATTTTTTTTATGTATTTTTTTTATTTTCTCCCTTATCATTGGCAGTGCCGGAGCCCCGGCCTTTCGTTGCCTGGCTAGTTCTACCCCCTAATAGGTGAAAGGTACCCTGGGCCTTTGCGGTGCCGGGTATATTTTCCTATACATAGTTGCTAGTTCACGCAGCAGTAGCTCCCACCTTTCCCCTCCCCTTCCCCCTTTTCTACTGCTTTTTTTGTTGATTGTCCCCCCATCCTCCCTCCATATTCGCTTCTAGCTTTTCCTTCACCTTCCTTTTTGTTTTTCCCTACTTCCTTCCTCTTGCCCTTTCCTCTTTCTTTTTCCTTCTTTCCCTCCAGTTTCTCCCCGTTTTCCCCTTCCCTCGTTTTCCTTCTTTTCCTTCTTCCTCTTCGTTTCTCTTTTCTATAGCCACTGGGTTCTGTTCTTTACTTTTTCCTCTTTCTTTGCTCTCCCTCTACCATTTCTTTTCTCTCAATATTAATTTTGCTTTTTGTTTTCTCCTCTCCTTGGTCTTGGTTATGGCGGATCTAAAAGTTGTCTCCTTCAACGCGAAGGGGCTCAATACTCCGGAAAAGCGGGCTCAAGTATTGCACCACTTCCACAAACTGAGAGCTCACCTGGTGTGCTTGCAGGAAACCCACTTCAAGGTAGGCCATGCACCCTCTCTTAAACACCCTCACTACACCACTTGGTATTGTGCGGACAATCGGCACTCCAGGTCTTGTGGGGTGGCGATTGCCATTCACAAGTCGCTTCCGCACAGGGTTCTGGATTGCACGATTGATCCGGACGCCCGTTACATTGTTCTTACCCTGTCAGTCAGTGGCCACGTGTTCACGATTTTAAACGTATACGCCCCTAATCATAACCAAATCTCTTTCCTGGTTAATTGGGTGGACACGGTCCTCCCTTTAGTCAGGGGCACTGTTCTCCTGTGTGGCGACATCAACCTCACTCTAGATCCCACGCTAGACAACTCAACGGGCCGCTCTAGTGTGTCCTACTCGGCCATAAAGCGCCTTAAGCGGGCCTTTTCCTTATTACAGCTTTGCGATGCCTGGCGGCTTCTTCATCCAGCAGATAGGGATTATAGCTTTTATTCGGCCCCTCACGGTTCTTATAGCAGGATAGATTATATCCTTTTACAACATAATGCCCTCCCGTGGTTGACATCCTCAACTATTGGGAATATACTATGGTCTGACCACGCCCCTGTGATCTGCACTCTGCACTTGCCCTTTCTTTCTAGGGGGGAGTGGACCTGGCGTTTCAACGAATCCCTTCTATTGGACCCTGTATGTGTTACAGATGTCAAACAATCGATCTCTAATTTCATTATTGACCATGCCCAGGATTCCACTTCCCCTATGATGAAGTGGGAGGCTGCTAAGTGTGTCTTGCGGAGGGTCTTTATTAAGCACGGTACCCGTCTTAAAAAGGCAAAGGCACATGCCCTTAAGCAGGCGTTGCAGAGGGTTGCTGATTTGGAACTGGCCCACAAGCGTGCACTCTCTCCCCCTACTTTATGTGACCTTCTGTTGGCGCGCCAGGAGGCTCGCCGCCTGCTGGACGCTGCTTCTAAACGGATCTTCCAACTCTGCCGTAGTAAGTTCTACGAGTTCAGTGACAAGAGTGGGCGCATGTTGGCTAGGGCGTTGAGGGAACATATAGCTAGGTCACACATCCCCTGTATCAAGACCCCATCGGGATCCGTAGTTCACACCACTCCGGAGATTGCCTCTGTATTTCGGAGTTATTATGCTAATCTTTATAATCTACTCCCTAGCCTTTCAGTTAGCCCTCGGACGGACACTTTCCCCCAGGTTGGTCTCCCTCGTGTTTCTGAGGAGGCTATGGAGCTCCTGGAGGCTCCCTTCTCTTTGAGTCAAGTTCTTGAAGTTATTGACTCCATTCCTGGGGGCAAGAGTCCGGGCCCGGATGGCTTTACTGCCGCATTTTATAAGAGGTTTGCTGAGCGCCTTGCCCCCTTACTGCTGGAAGCTTTCAACGAGGTGTCCCCATTGTCTCCCTTTCCCCCGCAGACTACTTTAGCTCATGTCGCGGTCCTCCCTAAGCCGGGCAAGGACCCCCAGGTCTGTCCTAGCTACAGGCCTATTTCTCTACTGAATGTAGATGTGGAAATCTTTGCTAAATTGATCGCTTCACGATTGGGTCCGGTCCTTCCGGACTTGATTCACCCTGATCAGGCGGGCTTTGTACGGGGTAGGGAGGCCCGTGACAATACGCTTAAAACCCTGGACATTATTCACTATGCTAAGTCCCGTAAGATCCCTTTAATGGTTCTCTCCTTGGACGCGGAGAAGGCCTTTGATCGTATATCGTGGCCTTCTCTGCGTCAAACCTTGTCCTCTATAGGTCTCGGCCCCATTCTCACTTCAAAGATTTTGTCTCTTTACCAAACCCCCTCAGCACGCCTTAAAATTAATGGTTCCCTATCCCAATCCTTTAGCATACACAATGGGACGCGTCAGGGTTGCCCCTTATCCCCTTTACTATACGTATTGGTCATGGAGCATCTCCTGACTGCTATTTGGCGGAATCCTGATATCTCGGGTGTCGACATTGGAGGTCATGAGTACAAGTGCTCAGCATTCGCTGATGATCTCTTGGTATATATCACTAATCCCCATGTCTCGCTTCCTGTGTTGATGTCGGAGCTGTCGGGATTCAGGATATGGTCCAATTTTAAAATTTATGTGGCTAAATCGGAGGCACTTAATGTCTCCCTTCCCCAATCCTCAGTCGATCTCATTAAGTTGAATTTCCCCTTTGCATGGCCTTCAGGAGGCCTTTCCTATTTGGGCACGAAGATCCCTGCAGATTTATCCCGTCTTTTCCATTGCAACTTCACTTCTCTTCTAACACAATTTGACACTCTCTTGCAGGCATGGCGCCGCAAGAACTTTTCCTGGTTTGGCAGGATTAATATCTTAAAAATGACCCTCCTTCCAAAATTATTGTATTTAGTCCAAACATTACCGATTCAACTTTCTACTACGTTCTGGAGGGACCTGCAGAGCAAATTTGGCTCTTTTGTCTGGGCTATGGGTCGGTCGCGCATTCGAAGGGAAATACTTTATCGCCCTAAGGAGGCTGGGGGTGTGGGCCTGCCTGATTGCCCCTGTATTATATGGCGGCGATGCACGCTCGCCTATTAGACATCTTGCACAATTCTGAGTCCAAGCTCTGGGTGCGTATCGCGCACGGTTTCTCCTCTTTCTCGAGCCGGCCTTCCTTGGACGTGGCCTTCACCCCCACCCTCCTTGCCTCTTCTATCCTTCACTTCTAGACATACCTTTTCTGCCCTTCGGGGGTCCCTGTCTAGTGGGTCCATGGTGGAGCCTACGGGCCCCCTGTTACCTATCACAGATCACCCAGATTTCCCCCCGGGCGCCTCGACTCGTGGGTTCTTAGGTGGGGACAAGTCAAACCCTCTCCGTTTCACACATGTGCTCTCCTCCTCTGACCTACTCCCCCTCTCTGACATACGCCCTGATCTAGTCTCTCGTGTACGGGCACCTTTTGAATATATACAGCTGCAACACTTTTATACCACCATATGGCGCTCTACGCGCTTACATAGACCACTGACACAGTTTGAACAGCTCTGTCTTCAGCCTCCCCTACCATCTCACACCATAGGCTCTCTCTATAGGATGCTACTATCCCGCTACTCCACTTCACTGCCTGCTTTTTGTGCTGCCTGGGAGTCGGAACTTAATACACAATTCACACCTGAGCAATGGCGGAAATGCTTCTACCTGTCTCACAAGTCGGTTATTGCTAATAAAACACAAGAAACTAACTACAATATCCTTTCCTGGTGGTACCGTACTCCGGAGCAGCTGCACCGTTGGTTTCCCTCTGTTTCTGAGAATTGTTGGCGATGTGACCTCTCAGCTGGTACCATGTTGCACATTTGGTGGGACTGCCCTTCTCTGCGTCCCTTTTGGACTACGGTCCGCCAGGTAGTGGGTAAGATCACCGGTGTAGCTGTCCCGGACTCTCCTGAGGCCACTCTCTTATTTATGTTTGATATGTCCTCTTCTAGATATAAGAAGTCTCTCTTGCGATATTTACTGCAGGCGGCGAAGTCGGTTATTCCTCGCAAATGGAGATCTACTGTCTCCCCCACGATTGGTGAATGGATAGCGGAAGTAAACTACTTCCAACATATGGAGGAACTAATTGCCTTGACCCCTGCAGAAAACGATAGCCAGTCAAACCAAGTTTTAGTATAGCGGTCTTTCCAGTCTACCCCTGAATATCGTACTCTGCTTTCCCCTCAGAACCCGGTGGCTCCTGTTCCTGGCCCCTCCACCTCCGCCTGACTTCTTCTATCTTTTGTTCTCTCCCTCCTGTAGACTCCTACTTCTTTTCTCCTTTCCCCTTGTCTTGTCCCCTTCTGTTGGTACCCTTGCGCCCTTCCTGTGCACATCTTGTTACCTGGTATTTGTTATCAGTTTCCTTATCCATGTTGCATAAGTGTCTGGCTGGACACATATTGGTTAATGTAATTTGAATTTCCAGTATGGCATACTTCTCTTTCTCAGCTTGAGGATTACTGAGAGGCCTTATTGTTCCCTGATTGGGAGTTTTGGTGTTATGTAACGCCTGAACATGGACTTGTTCAGCACCTGTATTATTGTACTTATTCATTTGTATAGGCAGGGCCGGGCATACCGTTTTTTTTTTTTCAATAAAACAAACGCGGCTCAGACCGCTCTCAACAACTCTCCCCTATGAAGGGGCCCCTCTTGCATAATGCTCTCCTCTTTGGCTGGTCCCCCGGCCCCAAATAAAGTAAGCTGGGGCAGGGGTGCTGCCGCTTTAACATGTCCGTGCATATGCACGCCCGGCATCATGGATGCGTTCCTGCCCCGGCTGCTACGTCGCAGAAGGAGATCCCGCCACTGCTGAGAGCTGCAGTTGCAGCTTTTACAAGGTGCGGACAGTACGGAGGTGTACAGAGGGGTGATATGGTTTTGGCTGGGGATGGAATGTTTAGTTTAGGATGACGGGGGGGGGGGGGGGGCACTGTAGGAGTGTGGAGAATGACAAGGTGGGGTACTGTAGGAGTGTGGAGAATGACAGGGGGGGTACTGTATGAGTGTGGAGAATGACATGGGGGGCACTGTAGGAGTGTGGAGAATGACAAGGGGGGCACTGAAGGGGTGTGAAGAATGACAAGGGGGCACTGTAGGGGTGTGGAGAATGACAAGGGAGCACTGTAGGGGTGTGGAGAATGACAAGGGAGCACTGTAGGGGTGTGGAGAATGACAAGGGGGGACACTGTAGGGGTGTGGAGAATGACAAGGGGGGGGGTACTGTAGGAGTGTGGAGAATGACAAGGGGGGAACTGTAGGGGTGTGGAGAATGACAAGGGGGGCACTGTAGGAGTGTGGAGAATGACAAGGGGGGGCATTGTAGGAGTGTGGAGAATGACAAGGGGGGGCACTGTAGGAGTGTGGAGAATGACAAGGGGGGGCACTGTAGGAGTGTGGAGAATGACAAGGGGGCACTGTAGGAGTGTGGAGAATGACATTGGGGATGTATTGAGGACTGTGGAGGATGACATTGGGGGTGTACTGAGGACTGTGAAGGATGACCTTGGGGGTGTACTGAGGACTGTGGAGGATGACATTGGTGGTGTACTGAGGAGGATGACATTGGGCGGTGTATTGAGAAGACCTAATGGCTGGACCAGATGAAAAAGAAAAGGAAAGTGACTCAGGTCACTGATATCATTGTGCATTCTCCTGACTGTCCCATCAGAGCTGTAGTAACTTTTAGGTTCTACAGTATTGATGGGTAAAACTGTACCCCAATCTGTGGCTCTCCAGGCATGTTGGAAGTTGTAGCTTTGCAACAAGTGGAGGGTCACTTTAACCAATGGGATTTTGAACTATACAGACAATTTTATTTTGGCAGGGGTCCCACTGTTGAGACCCCCACCCCAAAAAAAGGTCTGCATAGTCTAATATGCCGGGTCTATTTTTGGTCCCAGTCCAGCCCTGTGTATAGGTGTCTTTAAGACACCGATACAAATGAATAGCCACAGCCCAAAGCCACAGACTGGACCAGGGGGAATCTCTGGATGTCGTATATCTGGATTTTTCCAAAGCATTTGATAACCACATAAAAGGTTGGTGCATAAAATGAGAAGGATCGTGCTGGAGGACAATGTGTGTAAGTGGGTAAGTAACTTGCTCAGTGATAGGAAACAGAGGGTGGTTATTAATGGTACTTATTCTGATTGGGTGACTGTTACTAGCGGGGTACCACAGGGGTCCGTCTTGGGTCCTGTTTTGTTTAATATATTTATTAATGACCTTGTAGAGGGGTTGAATAATATAGTAACAATCTTTGCAGATGATACTAAACTCTGTAAAGTGGTAAACACAATAGAGGACAGTGCACTATTACAACTGGATCTGGATAGGTTAGAGGTTTGGGCTGGGAAGTGGCAAATGAGGTTCAACACTGATAAATGTAAGGTAATGCACATGGGGAGGAAAAATCCAGGCTGGGATTATGTATTAAATGGGAGAACACTTGGGACGACTGACATAGAAAAGGACTTAGGAGTCTTAGTTAACAGTAAATTTAGCTGTAGTGACCAGTGTCGGGCAGCTGCTGCCAAGGCTAATAAAATCATGGGGTGCATCAATAGTGGCATAGATGCCCACGACAAGGAAATAATCCTACCACTGTACAAATCACTAGTCAGACCACACATGGAATACTGTGTACAGTACTGGGCACCAGTGTAAAAGAAAGATATAGTGGAGCTGGAGAGGGTTCAAAGACGGGCAACCAGGGTAATACGGGGAATGGGAGGACTACAGTACCCAGAAAGATTATCAGAATTAGGGTTATTTAGTTTAGAAAAAAGAAGGCTTAGGGGCGACCTAATAACTATGTATAAATATGTCAGGGGGCCATACATACTCCCATGATCTCTTTATACCCAGGACTGTATCTATAACAAGGGGGCATCCTCTACGTTTAGAGCAGTGGTTCTTAACCTGGGTTCGGTGAGTCAGTCCCAGGGGTTCGACGGGGGAGGTCGCAACAGGACAGGCAAACCAAGCAATTGCTTGGGGCCCCGAGGAGAGCCGGTGTTTGCCCGTTCTGTAGCGACAGGGCAATTCCCCCTATCACTATTAACTCCCTGCGGCCCCGCGTTAAGTTTAAAAAAGCAGGGCCGCCGGGATGTCACCAACGTCCTGTGTGTGCGCCCATGGAAAATAAGGCACCTAGGACCAGAGGATAGAGAAGGAGGAAGACACGCGCTGGCCAGCTTGGTAAGTGACCACCGGTCCCGAGACCTACTGCTATAGCCGGAGCGGTGGTCGGAGCACTGAAGTGGGCAGTACACAGGCATACAGCCTCCAGCCATACACTGTATATGGCTGGAGGCTGTATGTCTGTGGGGGAACACTGGCTACATCAGTGATCTTCAACCTTTGGACCTCCAGATGTTGCAAAACTACAACTCCCAGCATGCCCGGACAGCCAATGCTGAGAGTTATAGTTCTGCAACATCTGGAGGTCCGCAGGTTGAAGACCACTGACCTACATAATGTGGGGGGAACACTGCCTGCCTAATGTGGGGGGAACACTGCCTGCCTAATGTGGGGGGGGGGGGGGAACTGCCTGCCTAATGTGGGGGGGGGGGGGGAACACTGCCTGCCTAATGTGGGGGGGGGGGGGGAACACTGCCTGCCTAATGTGGGGGGGAACACTGCCTGCCTAATGTGGGGGGGAACACTGCCTGCTTAATGTGGGGGGGGGGAACACTGCCTGCCTAATGTGGGGGGGAACACTGCCTGCCTAATGTGGGGGGGAACACTGCCTGCCTAATGTGGGGGGAACACTGCCTGCCTAATGTGGGGGGAACACTGCCACTGTTGCGAAAATGACATGAGAGTGGCACTTGCCAAGGTAAAGCCGCGCATTTCTGAACTGGTCTCTGAAAGACAACAGCAGAAGTCACACTGATTTGCAGTAAATATTCATTATGTTTTATTTTTTTTGTGAAAATCATGTTTTCATGGTTTTGTTCTTAAAGGGGTACTACTGTGCTGACAACTTATCCCCTATCTAAAGGATAGGGGAAAAGTTGCCTGATCGCGCAGGGTCCCTCCGCTGGGGACCCCCGCGATCTCGCACGCAGCACCCCACTCTCATCAGGCCCTGGAGCGAACATCCGCTCCAGGTCTGATGACGGGGCCGGTGATCGTGACGTCACGCTCCGCCCCTCAATGCAAGTCTATGGCAGGGGGAGAGACACCTGTCTCGTCCCCTGCCATAGACTTACATTGAGGGGGCGGAGAGTGACATCACATAGGGGCGGAGCCGTGATGTTACGATACTCCGGCCCAGTGATTGGCAGTCATCAGACCCGGAGCGATGTTTGCTCCGGGGACTGATTATAACGGGGTGCTGCGTGCGAGATCGCAGGGGTCCCCAGCGGCGAGACCCGGCGCGATCAGACAACTTATCCCCTATCCTTTAGAGGGGGGATAAGTTGTCAACACGGTAGTACCCCTTTAATGGTTTTGTTCATTTTGTGCACCTGTATAAATATTTACTTAAATATATACCTCCTATGTTTTGAATTTGAAAAAAACATTTTATTTTTTCAATTAAGAGGGGTTCGGTGAATGCGCATATCAAACTGGTGGGGTTCAGTACCTCCAACAAGGTTAAGAACCACTGGTTTAGAGGAAAGAAGGTTTCTACACCAGCACAGACGGGGGTTCTTTACTGTAAGAGCAGTGAGACTGTGGAATTCTCTTCCGGAGGAGGTGGTCATGGTGAACTCTGTAAAAGAGTTCAAAAACGGGTCTGGATGCATTTTTGGAGAGTAATAACATTGTTTGTTATGTAAACTAGATTTATAGGGACAGAACGTTGATCCAGGGATTAATTCTGATGCCATATTTGGAGTCGGGAAGGAATTTTTACCTCTAGTTTCAGGGTTTTTTGCCTTCCTCTAGATCAACTCAGTAGGAACTCAGTAGGGATATAGGTTGAACTTGATGGACTCTGGTCTTTTTTCAACCTCATGAGCTATGTTACTATGTGCTCCCTGCCTGGCACTTCTGTGATGCAGGTGGCGCGATAAGTGCTGCCTGCATCATCTGCTCTGGCCAGGCCTGATTAGAAGAGGCCAGAGCAGCGCAGTACCTGGGACAGGGAGCCTAATTTTTCAGGTGAACAGTAATTCCCACACCTGTGACTACAACTCCCATCATGACCGTCTGTCTGTGCATGATGGGAGTTGTAGTTTGCAGAAGCTGAAAAGTCACAGTGGCAAAGTTTATGTGGTAGCACAGTAACATCATGTATTCTGGGGGCACTGGGACATCATGTATTCTGGGGGCACTGGGACATCATGTATTCTGGGGGCACAGTGGCATCATGTATTCTGGGGGCACAGTGGCATCATATATTCTGGGGGCACAGTGGCATCATATATTCTGGAGGCACAGTGGCATTATATATTCTGGGGGCACAGTGGAAACATTCTGGGGGGCACAGTGTCATCATATATTTTGGGGGGCACAGTGTCATCATATATTCTGGGGGGCACAGTGTCATCATATATTCTGGGGGCACAGTGTCATCATATATTCTGGGGGCACAGTGGCATCATGTATTCTGGGGGCACAGTGGCATCATGTAATCTGGGGGGCACAGTGGCATCATGTATTCTGGAGGCACAGTGGCATCATGTATTCTGGGGGCACAGTGGCATCATGTATTCTGGGGGGGCACAGTGGCATCATGTATTCTGGGGGAGCACAGTGGCATCATGTATTCTGGGGGGGCACAGTGGCATCATGTATTCTGGGGGGCACAGTGGCATCATGTATTCTGGGGGCACAGTGGCATCATTTACTATGGAGCAAAATGTGTGGCTGTAATATACCAGGAATATAGCATGTGGCAGTACTATACCAGGGGCATACCCTGTGGCAGTAATATACCAGTATATATATATATATATATTTATATATATATATATATATATATAGATAGATAGAACAGTGTGTGGCAGTAATATTTTCAGGGGCATAGCGTGTGAAAGTGATATATTTGGGGGTAGAGTATGTGGCAGTATTATATTCAGGTTGTATAGTGTGTGACAGTAAAGTATTCAGGGGAACTGTGTGCCATTAATATATTAAGGGGTACAGCATGTGGAAGTATTATATTCAGGGGTACAGCATGTGGCAGTATTATATTTAGGGGTACAGCATGTGGTATTATATTCAGGGATACACAATGCCGCAGTATTTCATTCAGGAGTACAGTATGCAACAGTATTATTTTCAGGGGTACAGTCTCTGGCAGTATTCAGAAAATACAGGAAACAGTAGTTTTACATCCTCCAGACTCCAGTCGTTTTGTCTATTTCCTTCATGGCACTGTGGCCATTAAGTGTGAACCAGGCCTCAGTGCTTTGCTCGGACCTTTACCAGTGGCAGACCTGGATAAGCGGACCCTCACTAAAAAGAGTTGAGTACCCCTGATGTAGGGTATCATTTTAATCATATGCACCTACAGAATAAAGAGAATGTATCATTTTCACCCAAAAAATGTACTGTGTAGAAACGGAAGCCTTCAAAAGTTACAAAAAACAGTTTTTTCTTCAATTTTGTCACACAATGATTTTTATTTTTTTTCCATTTTGCCGTAGATTTTGGGGTAAAATGACTGATGTCATTACAAAGTAGAATTGGTGGCGCAAAAAATAAGTCATCATATGGATTATAGGTGCAAAATTGAAAGAATTATGATTTTTTTAAGGGTAAGATGGGAAAAAAGAAAGTGCAAAAACAGAAAAACCCTGAGTCTTTAGGGTGCGTTCCCACAGGGCGTATACGCAGCGTATTTGACGCTGCGCAAATTTTACGGCAGCAGCGGGAAATACGCTGCGTATTCCTTGCTCACTATACACACAGGGCTTTCCGGCGGCAGCCCTGTGTGTAGTGAGTTTTGGAGACGGGGCCGTGTGCCGGCATGTCTGTGAAACGCGGCTCCGCCTCCAAAACTCACTGCACACATAGGGCTGCCGCCGGAAAGCCCTGTGTGTATAGTGAGCAAGGAATACGCAGCGTATTTCCCGCTGCTGCCGTAAAATTTGCGCAGCGTCAAATACGCTGCGTATACGCCCTGTATACACTTTATTACACTTTTAATTTAGCTCACTAGTCTGAATTTCTCTCTAAGGGAGGGGGCGTGGCCTCAATGTGCAGGTCTACGCCCCCTCCATCAGTATGCTAAACTACAAACTCCCAGCTTGTCCTCACTGACAGTAGCGGGACACAAGCTGACAGTGGGAGGATTTTTCCTCCAGCTGTGAGCCCTCCAGCTGTCAATCAAGGAAGTGTGTCCATGACATAGGTGATGATGTATGGACACAGCAGGACTAGTATGTGTCCAAGCAGGCAGAGGGGGCAGTTGTTTGACTGGCTTTTTCAGTAAGAAATACTGAAAATTTTCTAATGAAAGCAATTTCAAAACCTATTGGTTTTGCATGCTTTACAACATATTAAAAGCATTTGTATCTGACAGTGCCCATTTAAGAACAGTGCCCAGAAAGATCAGAATTAGGGTTATGTAGTTTAGAAAAAAAAGAAGGTTTAGGGGCGACCGGATAACTATGTATAAATATATCAGGGGACAGTACAGAGATCTCTCCCATGATCTATTTATACCCAGGAATGTATCTATAACAAGGGGGCATCATCTTCATTTAGAGGAAAGAAGCTACACCAGCACAGATGGGGGTTCTTTACTGTAAGAGCAGAGAGACTGTGGAACTCTCTCCTGGAGGAGGTGGTAAGAGACCTCAAAAAGGTGCTTGGATGCATTTTTTGAAGAGTCACAACATTACAGGTTATGGAAGGTGCAAGCAAGTAGAACCAACCCCAGGCTTCTGAGCGCGGACAGGACCAGGACCAGTCCAAACGTATGCAAGAAAAGAAGACTGTCCAGGGCACACACGTGTAAAACCGAGCTGCTTTATTGCATAGTTACCATAGGATACATCGGACACTCAGGTAACGTGACGCGTTTCGGCCCGCAGGGCCTTAGTCATAGTCGTATGACAGGTTATATTACAGGTTATGGATACTAGATTTATAGGGACAGAAGGTTTATTCTGGGATTTATTCTGTTCATTAGGGACTCATTAGGGATATAGGTTGAACTTGATTGTCTGTTTTCAACTTTATGATCTATGTTACTATTAGAGATGAGCGAATAAAAGCAGACGAACCTGAATTCGTTACGAGTTTCAGGATTTATTCGATTCTTCTGTGCGAATCTCTTCATTAAACTCCATTTTACAGTGTTCCAGGCTCCAGGACACCTAAAATGGCGGATCCACATGTCAGTACATGGGGCAGGGGATGCTGGGAAGGTGGGAATGCGAGGCGGGAAGCGAGGTAGGCGTGATGACCCTGAATCACATATGGGATGTAGCTTATCAGCATTCATTGACCCCTGTGATGTCACAGCCCTATATAATCGGCAGTCATTTTGCGGCTGCTCATTTCATGCCATATACACTGCAGAGATAGGACTGACAGTGTGTCTGTGTGTGTTACACAGAGAGACGTTGAATTGATTACACCGCAGCGTTCCACTGCCAACTGCTAGTTACATCAGCGTTGTGGACAGAGAGAAGTGCAGTACTTGTTGTCAATGAGAAGGATTTTGACGCCAGCCATTAAGCTTCCAGTCACTTCATTCAGCATTTTATCAGAAAGGGGCAGATAGCTTTTCATTGTCTCATACATATCAACAAGCTGCCAGAACTTCATGAACCTTATCACAGGAGGCAGGAATGATTTTTCAGCGCAATTCTGTGTATTTTTCCCCACAATAAATCATCTGCTGCTTATACTAGTCTGTAGACTGTATGAAAACCAGTTCACACCATTCTTAACACTCTGTGACAGAGTGCAATTTAGGGTTTAAACCCCTCCCCCTTTTTTTTGTGCTGCACTGTTGTGTCCTGCTGCTGTGCAAAAACATGTTTTTTCAGCAGACTGTAGTGCATTTGTCTGGCCTCATACATGCATACCACATACCTACATCAAAGCAGTCTACTATTTTGCTTCTGTAAATCTGTAACAAGTCTAGATACTGAAAAAGCCCATGCAAAAGTAATCAACAAAAAAATAAAATCAAGATTTTGGAGAGGCTCTTGTCCGACTGGCTTCCAAAATGACCTGGGCTACCCAATCTGACACCTTTTACCCACGGTGTCTAAAAAATAAATAAATCAAGTAAAATGATTGGGGCTCAAGGTCTGGGATATGGGTACAATTAGTTTATTAATTAATTATAGATATAAATTCAGGTATGTGATATGTTGCCTGTGGCTAACAGGGCCATTGTAAGCCAGCAGGAACAATAAATTGTAATAAAATATAATATAAAAACCATAAATAAAATATAATTAATAATATATATACGGAGACCAATAAAATATAAGTATAAAAACAATAAGGTGCATTCGGTAATTAGGGGAAACAAATGTCAATCAATCAAAATTCTTAAAAGTTCTCCCCTTTCAAGTCCAATAGCAAAGTATTTGAATTTCTTTTTTCAATAGTTCCAAATGTGTCAAAGGAGGTAAATGTCTTTGTATAAGTTCCTTGCAACAAAGTATATCTTTGCAATCACCACTTCTACTATGTAACCTGTAGCAATTATGGGGTCAGCTCCACTGACTTAAGAAAACAGTTTATGTTAGGAGTCAATGCAAAGTTATTTCGGGATATAGACACTGTGGTCTCCGGCGGAGTCGAGGCGCCGTTGTTGCCGGTAAGTTATAGAAACTGTGATCTCCCGGTTTGCTGATAGCTGGTAGTACTGGGTTCCAATTAGCTGCTTAACCGATGTATAAGCCGTGCAGGCACACCGTTGGAGACTCGGCCTTCTCCTGATGTAAACGGGGCAATACAACGGTGGGCAAAGAAGCCGGGGACTGCAGCGCTTCTACTGCATCCCTTAATGGAGTCCCAGGTGGCGTGCTCGTGTTTCCAAAGCGCGCACTGTTCAAGCAGGTGATTGACAGATGTCTGTCAAAGATGTTCTGAGGGTAAAGTGGTGATTTGCACTAACAGGTAAATAGTAGGTGGTCTTAGTATGAATGTGAAGGGGTCACTGGATGCGTTTCAGGACTTTCCTCAGTCCTTTCTTCAGCAGTTTAGATAATTATAGGTGTCGGGGGGTCAGTATCCTCACCTATATATACAAATTGGCCCTTCCCCACCAATCATGATGTCACAACCAGTGTCAACAGTAGTAAAACTATAATTTATGAATGGAAAGGGGAAAACAGTGCTTGATGGAGATGGAAAACTTCAAAATTATTTTCATATCTGAGACAAAGTAAATCTCCTAAATATCAAATAAATCATGTAAATGTAATAAAAATTTAAATATAATATTTATTTTTATATATATATATTTTTTATATAAAAACTGAATAAAATGTAGGTACATAGTAAGAATGTAATGAGCAATCAATGGAATGAAATATGAAGAATGTACAAATTAATATATAAATAGGTGTGTATGTTTATATTGCATGATTGTGGGACCTAATTGATGTATATAACAATATAGTAGATAGAAATGTATAAATATGTATGAATTCATGTGAGTCGTATATTATTGGGGAATGTAAATGTCACAGTGTTGGGACCTCTGGAGTATTATATAACATAAATATCATATAAAATATAAACATTATAAAAACATTAAATATTATATAAGATGTTAAATAATAAATAGGATGTGAGCAAACCTAGAATATCTTCATATATTAGATAGTATACAAGCCTAAAATATAACTAAAATCACTAAATTACATGTCTATACTGGGTCCGTGGAATAGAGGGAGGGCCCAATGAAGGGTCCGTCGGAGTGCTGGGAAACAGCCAAACGCCGACGGACCGTCCAAAGGGACCACCTCTTGCATCAGTTCAGAAACCCAAATATCTCCATGTCGTTGTTCAAACCTCTTGGGGCCAAGGAGCCGAATTCGAATATCTTACGGGATTCGGCCCTTGACATTTTGCTAATATAGTTCCCGCCCCTCCAGTCTTGTTGAATCTGTTGCAAAGCTGTGTATTTTGAAGGGTTACCCTGGTGGAAATGTTTAAAATGTGCGGACAAGGGATGTTTATCATTTTGTTTTTTAGGTTATACCGATGTTCTAAAATTCGCGTTTTGAGGGCCCCTGATGTACGTCCCACATATTGCTTGTGGCACGGGCATTCTATCAAATACATTACACCCTTACTCGCACAGTTTAAAAATTCATTAATTTTAAAATCAAAGTAATTGGATGTGGATTTTAAATTTACAGTGCGTTTTTCAAATGTGGTTGCTTTACAGTTAGGACATTGTCCACATATGAAAAAACCTTTTAGGTCCACCAGGGTAGCTGATTTTTTGATGGAATTTTCCTGCCGTACAGTGGGGGCTATTTTAAATTACCTAAATTAGGTGCTCTTGTGTACACGATTGGTGGTTTATCCAGTACTATCACATTCAAAGTTCTATCTTGCTGAAGTAATGGCCAGTATTTTTTTATTATATTTTCTATTTGTCTGTGTTGTATATTAAATGGAATGATTAATTTAGAGTTGTCCTTATTAATTGTGATGGTGGGTTCTGGGTTTCGGGGAATAAAGAATGTAGATCTATCTAATTTGCGAACTGTTTCTAGTGATTTATGCAGACTAGCCAAGGGATATTGTTTATCTAAAAATTGGTCGGTAAGGGCTACGGCTTCAATCTCGAATTGATCATTTGTTGCACAATTTCGTTTCAATCTACGAAATTGACTGGTCGGTATATTTGTTAGCCATTGTGGTAGGTGACAACTTGTGTGAAGAATAAAACCATTTTTTTGCAACCGATTTTCTAAAAGTGCTACATATTAATTTATCTATATTTGTGGTGATAAATAAATCTAAAAATTCAACCAACACTACTAATATTTGGTGTAAATTTTAAATTGAGATTATTAAAATTTAGGGAAAGAATAAAATTATCTAGGTCCAATTTAGAGCCGCGCCAAATAAAAAAGATGTCGTCTGTATAACGGTGCCAGGACACCAGATTGCCGCCCAGCTTGGGAATAATGGTGGTTTCTTCCCAATTCACCATAAACAAGTTGGCATAGCTGGGGGCGAATCTGGTGCCCATAGCTGTGCCGTTAGTCTGCAAGTAATATTCCTGACTGAACATAAAATAATTATGGGTAAGTATGAATTCAATGCTATCAATGATGAATTGTATTTGGTCCAATGGTAAGTCTGCTTGTTTGGTGAGAATGGAGTGAGTGGCTGAGATACCTTATTGGTGATTAATGATGGTGTAAAGTGAGCTAAAGCGACTGTGCTGATGTGTGCCATTAACCCATCAGATGCCGTGAGCAATACAGACTGTGGCATCTGCGGCACTTCTAAGAGCTGATCTGATCATCCGTGGCACGGCCAAGATGGCGGACAGAGGTCCCCTAACCTGCTCCAGCTGTCACATATATGCAAAAGTGGTACCAATAAAAACTACAGATCAGAGCGCAATAAATGAGCACTTATACATGCCAGTATACAGTCACTTTGGAATTTTTTTGCGTGTACGCCGTTGACCATGCGGTTTAATTAACAATATAAAAATTAATTAAGAGTTAATATATCTGGAATAAATTTATATAAATTTATATAATATACTAAAAAAACATTGGATATATTTCAAAATGATAAAAAATTATAAACACAAATAAAATATACTTTCTATCCAAAATAAGCAGATATATAATAATCAACAAAAAAATGCAAAAAAGAAAATAAAAATAAATAGAAAATGAGGCCATAGAGAATGGTTAAAAATGTTATTGAGCATTCTCTATGGTCTCATTCTGACCATGCGGTATCAATCTCGAAAGGCTGAATATCCAGTAGGATTCTCGATTGATTAGATATTGAAAGCGGTTAGGTTTATCTGCTGAAATAGATTCAAGAATAACTAGGCGTAATGAAGACATGTCATTCTTGTGATTACTAGTAAAGTGCCACGATACACTGTGCAATGTGAATTGATTCTTAATATTAAGTATTTATCGGTACCATTTTTGTATTGATCGGACTTTTTGATCTCTTTTCATTCTTCATTTTTTCATGCTATAAAAAGTGACCAAAAATATGCTATTTTGGACTTAGTCATTTTTTTTTTTTTTGCGCGTATGCCATTGACTGTGCGGTTTAATTAACAATATATTTTTTATAGTTCGGACATTTCCGCACACGCGGTGATACCACGTTTATTTTCATTTACAGTTTTTTTTTATGGGAAAAGGGGGTGATTCAAACTTTTATTAGGGAAGGGGTTAAATGACCTTTATTAACTTTTTTTTAATTTTTTTTGCAGTGTTCTAGCTCCCACAGGGGGCTATAACACTGCACACACTGATCTTTTACATTGATCCCTGCAAAGCCATAGTTTTGCATGGATCAGCGTTATAGGGGGTTGATTGCTCAAGCCTGTAGCTCAGGCTTGGAGCAATCAATTGCCGATCGAACAAGACGGAGCAAGGTAAGGGGACCTCTGCTTGTGTCCTAGCTGATCGGGACATCGCGATTGTCCTGATCAGCCCGACTCAGCTGCCGTGAAGCTTTTACTTTAGATTTAGATCCAGCGATCAATTTTGATCGATTGGTGCCGCATGCTATTAGCCCAGGGTCCCAGCTATCATAAGCCGCCGGGACCGACCCGGTATGATGCGGGGTCATGGCGTTTTAAATACCGGGACCGGGTGCAGGGCGTACAGGTACGCATTGCGTTCCTTAAGAGGTTAACCATTATACGCTCACCACTGTTGTGTATGATGCTACACAACCTCTCCAGGTGAGCGGCTATACAGCCTTTATATACATTTCTGATTCTCCTCTTATTACACCATGGAGCGTGGTTATTTCCTTTTTCACAGAATTGCACACATTCAAGGCACCCCTTGCCTGAGGCAGTAAAACAACCCAAAAACATAATTGAACCGCCACCATATTTCACTGTAGGCCTTATTCCATTTTCGGTAAACAGTAGAATGAGGTGCTTTACCAAAGAGCTCTATTTTGGTCTCATCTGTCCACAAGACGTTTTCCCAGAAGGATTTTGGCTTACTCAAGTACACTTTGGCAAAATGTAGTTTTGCTTCTTTAGGTCTCTGTGTCAGCAGTAGGGTCCTCCTGGGTCTCCTGACATAGTGTTTCATTTCATTTAAATGTTGACTGATAGTTTGCGCTGACACTGATGCCTGCAGGACAGCTTGAATATCTTTTGAACTTGTTTGGGGCTGCTTAACCACCATCCAGACTATCCTACATTGACACCTTTCATCAATTTTTCTCTTCCGTCCACGCCCAGGGAGATTAGCTACAGTGACATGGGTTGCAAACTTCTTGATAATGTTACGCACTGTGGACAAAGGCAAATCTAGATCTCTGGAGATGGACTTGTAACCTTGAGATGGTTGATATTTTTCCTCAATTTTGGCTCTCAAGTCAGTTCTCAAGTCAAACAGTTCTCTTCTCCTCTTCTTGTTGTCCATGCTTAGTGTGACACACAATGGAAAGACTAACTGAACTTCTCTCCTTTTTATCTTTTTCAAGTGTGATTTTTATATTGCTCACACCTGTTACTTGCCCCAGGTGAGTTTAAAGGAGCATCACATGCTTGAAACAATCTTATTTTTCCACAATTTTGAAAGGGTGCCAATAAATTTGTCCAGACCATTTTTGGAGTTTGGTGTGACATTATGTCCAATTTGTATTTTTTCCTCCCTTTTTTTGGTTTAGTTCCAATACACACAAAGGGATATAAACATGTGTATAGCAAAACATGTGTTACTGCAATCCTTTTCTGTGAGAAATACTTAATTTTCTTGAAAGATTTCAGGGGTGCCAACATCTACTGCCATGACTGTATATTAAATAGTACCCCACTAGTAACAGTCACCCAATCAGAATAAGTACCATTAATAACCACCCTCTGTTTCCTATCACTGAGCCAGTTACTTACCTACTTGAACACATTTTCCCCCAGTCCAAGCAATCTCATTTTATGCACCAACCTTTTATGTGGCACCGTATCAAATTATTTGGAAAAATCCCGATATACAACATCCAGCGATTGCCCCTGGTCCAGTCCGGAGGTCACTTCCTCATAAAAGCTGATCAGGTTAGTTTGACAGGACCGATACCTCATAGACCCATGCTGATATGGAGTCATACATTTATTTTTATCAAGATATTCCAAAATAGCATCACTTAGAAAACCCTCAAACAATTTACATACAACTAACAGGCCTATAATTCCTGGGGTCACCTTTTGACCCCTTTTTAAATATTGGCACCACATTTGCTATGCGCCAGTCCTGGGGAACAGACCCTGTGACTATAGAGTCCCTGAATATTAAAAATAGGGGTCTGTCTATTACATTACTTAATTCCTTTAGAACACGGGGTGAATGCCATCTGGACCTGGCGATTTGTTTATTTAGATTTTTTTGTAGGCGGCATTGTACTTCTTCCTGGGTTACACTTACTGGGTAGGTAACCTTATCTGGCTGTATTTCACCTGGCATTTCATTTTCCTCAGTGAATACAGTGGAGAAGAATTTCTTTAACCCCTTAAGGATGGACCCATTTTTTTACCTTAACCCCTTAAGGACCAAGGACGTACCGGTACGTCCTTGGTCCTGCTCTCCTGATATAACGCGGGGTTACACAGTAACCCCGCGTCATATCACGGCGGGCCCGGCGTCATAGTGAAGCCGGGACCCGCCTCTAATAGCGCGCAGCGCCGATCGCGGCTAAAAGTGAAAGTTCCAGGTAGCTCAGTCGGGCTGTTCGGGATAGCCGCGGCATCCCGAACAGCTGACAGGACAGCGGGAGGGCCCCTACCTGCCTCCTCGCTGTCCGATCGCCGAATGACTGCTCAGTGCCTGAGATCCAGGCATGAGCAGTCATGCGGCAGAATCGTCGATCACTGGTTTCCTATGAGAAACCAGTGATCAATGATGAAGATCAGTGTGTGCAGTGTTATAGGTCCCTATGGGACCTATAACACTGCAAAAAAAAAAGTGAAAAAAAAGTGAATAAAGATCATTTAACTCCTCCCCTATTAAAAGTTTGAATCACCCCCCCTTTTCCAAAAAAAAAAAAAAAAAAAACACAGTGTAAATATAAACAAACATATATGGTATCACCGCGTGCGGAAATGTCCGAATTATAAAAATATATCATTAATTAAACCGCTCGGTCAATGGCGTGCGCGCAAAAAAATTCCAAAGTCCAAAATAGTGCATTTTTGGTCACTTTTTATATCATTTAAAAATGAATAAAAAGCGATAAGTCCGATCAATGCAAAAATTGTACCGTTAAAAACTTCAGATCACGGCGCAAAAAATGAGCCCTCATAACGCCCCATACACGGAAAAATAAAAAAAGTTATAGGGGTCAGAAGATGACAATTTTAAACGTATTAATTTTCCTGCATGTAGTTATGATTTTTTCCAGAAGTCCGACAAACTCAAACCTATATAAGTAAGGTATCATTTTAATCGTATGGACCTACAGAATAAAGATAAGGTGCCATTTTTACCGAAAAATGTATTACGTAGAAACGGAAGCCCCCCAAAGTTACAAAACGGCGTTTTTTTTTTCAATTTTGTCGCACAATGATTTTTTTTTCCGTTTCACCATAGATTTTTGGGCAAAATGACTGACGTCATTACAAAGTAGAATTGGTGGCGCAAAAAATAAGCCTTCGTACGGATTTTTAGGTGCAAAATTGAAAGAGTTATGATTTTTTAAAGGCAAGGAGCATAAAACGAAAATGCAAAAACTGAAAAACCCCCGGTCCTTAAGGGGTTAATGACCAGGCCTTTTTTTTTTTTTTTTTTTTTTTTTACACTTGACATGTATCTCTTTAAATAGTAATAACTTTAGAACGCTTTTTCTGAGCAGAGCGATTCTGAGAATGTTTTTTTGTGAAATATTGTACTTTATATCAGTGGTGCATTTTTGTTGACACAGGCAGCATTTTTTGTGAAAAACTGGAAAATTTCTGGCATTTAAATTTTTTTTTTTTTGTTATGGTGTACACCATGGGTGTCAAACATTCGGCCCACAGGGATGCCCCTGTCAACTCTCAGCGGACCAGCATCCAGCATCACTGACATCCTGTGCATGCGTCCATAGCAATGGAGGTGTGGAGGAGCGGAACATGGAGGTGGAAGACGCGTGCTGGCCAGCATGGTAAGTGACCAGCGGCACGTCAGCTTTGGTGCTCAGACCCCCGCTCCTCTGGTCCCGGGACCTACTGCTATGACCGGACCGGAGGAATGGTGGTGAGAACACTGAAGTGGGGCAGTACACAGGCATACACTGTATATAGCTGGAGGTTGTATGTCTGTGGGGGAACTATACTGCACACCTAACGTGGGGGAGCTGTGCTGCACACCTAACGTGGGGGAGCTGTGCTGCACACCTAACGTGGGGGAGCTGTGCTGCACACCTAACGTGGGGGAGCTGTGCTGCACACCTAACGTGGGGGAGCTGTGCTGCACACCTAACGTGGGGGAGCTGTGCTGCACACCTAACGTGGGGGAGCTGTGCTGCACACCTAACGTGGGGGAGCTGTGCTGCACACCTAACGTGGGGGAGCTGTGCTGCACACCTAACGTGGGGGAACTATACTGCACCTTATGTGGGGGAACTATACTGCACCTAATGTGGGGGATCTATACTGCACCTAATGTGGGGGAACTATACTGCACCTAATGTGGGGGAACTATACTGCACACCTAATGTGGGGGAACTATACTGCACACCTAATGTGGGGGAACTATACTGCACACCTAATGTGGGAGAACTGTACTGAACACCTAATGTGGGAGAATTGTACTGCACACCTAATGTGGGGGAACTGTACTGCACACCTAATGTGGGGGAACTGAGGGGCATGGGGTCTTGTGTGAAGGGAGCATGGGGTCTTGTGTGAAGGGAGGCATGGGGTCTTGTGTGAAGGGAGGCATGGGGTCTTGTGTGAAGGGGGCATGGAGTGTTGTACAAAAGGGTCTTGGAGTCTTGTGAAGAGGGGTCAAGGGGTCTTGTGAAGAGGGTCATGGGGTCTTGTGAAGAGGGGGGTCATGAGGTGTTGTGCAGGGGGGCATGGGGTCTTGTGCAGGGGGGCATGAGATGTTGTGCAGGGGGGCACGAGTTGTTGTGCAAAGGGGACATGGGGTGTTGTGCAGTGAGGGCATGGTTTTTTTGGTTTTTTGATACGGCCCACAAACTTAAATCTTGTTTTTTTTTGGCCCATGTTAGCCTTTGAGTTTGACATGCTTGGTGTACACTGTGCGGTAAAAGTGATGTTATATTTATTTTTTTACGTGCTGGGTCACCGTGCTGGGTCATTTACATTATATAGTTTTATAGTAAACGTCACTACAGACGTGGCAATGCCTATTATGTATATGATTTGTGCTTTTAATTTTTTTTGGTGATAACAGTTTTTTTGGGGAAAGGGGCATTTAATTTTATTTTTTGAAACTTCATACTTTTATTAAAGAACTTTTTATTTCATTTTTTACAGGTTATAGTATGTTGCAATATATTTGTACTGCAGCAAAGTATGACCCGATCAGCTGCACACTGTACAGCCTGTGTGATGATCTGACCTCCTGCTGCCATAGCAGGATCGTATCGCGGCCCTGCCGTTGGTGAACAGGGGAAGCGTGCTCCCCCTGTCAACACCATATATGCATGATCAGGATTGATCACGGCATCTATGGGCTAATGCTGCCGGGACTGGCGTGATCGTGGCTCCGGCTGCCGGCGGGACTCCAGCTGTGATTGACAGCCGGGTCACGTCGCCGATCTCCTGCGCTGCCCGCGGCAGTGCCGGAGATTGCTAGGTTGTACGCATACGTCCCAGTGAGCAAACGTGTCGGGTACTGGGACGTATGCATATGTCCTATAGCGGAAAGGGGTTAATATATTTGCTTTTTCCTGATCCCCGTTTAGAATTTCTTCTTTATCGTCTTTTAAAGGGCCAACACTTTCATTTTTAATCTTTTTGCTGTTTATATAGTTAAAGAACCTTTTGGGGTTAGTTTTACACTCTTTGGCAATGAGTCTGTCTCTATTTTTGCGGCTTTTATGTTTATTATTATTTTTTTTTTACATTTATCTCTATAGCTTTTTAATGCTTCTTCACTACCGTCCTGTTTAAATGCATTATTTTTGTCGTTTACTGCCCCCTTAACATTTTTATTCATCCATATTGGTTTTCTTTTATTTGTGACCATTTTATTTCCATAAAAGGTATATACCTCTTACAGTGAGAATTTAAGATATTTTTAAAAGTGTCCCATTTAGTGTCAGTATTCTTGTTTTTCAGGACATTCTACCAGTTTATATTATTGAAGGGGTACTCCCGTAGAAAATTTGATGAAAAAATGGAAAATTTTGCATTTTTCTAATTTTGAAGCTTTCTGCTTGTAAGGAAAATAAACATTCTAAATAAATAATATTTTGATTCACATATACAATATGTCTACTTTATGTTTGCATCATAAAGTTGACATGTTTTTACTTTTGGAAAACATCAGAGGGCTTAAAAGTTCAGAAGCAATTTTCCAATTTTTCACAAAATTTTCAAAATAGGAATTTTTTAGGGGCCAGTTCAGTTTTGAAGTTGATTTGAAGGGCCTTCATATTAGAAATACCCCATAAAGTACCCCATTATAAAAACTGCACCCCTCAAAGTATTCAAAATGACATTCAGTCAGTTTGTTAACCCTTTAGGTGTTTCACAGGAATAGCAGCAAAGTGAAGGAGAAAATTCAAAATCTTCATTTTTTACACTCGCATGTTCTTGTAGACACAGTTTTTGAAATTTTACAAGGGGTAAAAGGAGAAAAAGCCCCCCAAAATTTGTAACCCAATTTCTCTCGAGTACGGAAATACCTCATATGTGTATGTCAAGTGTTCGGCGGGCGCAGTAGAGGGCTCAGAAGGGAAGGAGCGACAATGGGATTTTGGAGAGTGAGTTTTGCTGAAATGGTTTTTGGGGGCATGTCGCATTTAGGAAGCCCCTATGGTGCCAGAACAGCAAAAAAAAAAAAAAAACACATGGCATACTATTTTGGAAACTACACCCCTCAAGGCATGTAACAAGGGGTCCGGTGAGCCTTAACACCCCACAGGTGTTTGACGACTTTTCGTTTAAATTCGGATGTGTAAATGAAGAAAAAAAATTTTCACTAAAGTGCAGGTTTTTCCCCAAATTTACCATTTCTACAAAGGGTAATGGCAGAAAAATCCCCACAAAATTTGTAACGCAATTTCTCCCGAGTACGGAGATACCCCATATGTGGCCCTAAACTGTTGCCTTGAAATACGACAGGGCTCTGAAGTGAGAGAGCGCCATGCGCATTTGAGGCCTGAATAAGGTTTTTGCAGTAGGTGTGGACCCGGTTACAAGGACGGGGCTTGTCTCCACCAAAACCCTACAGCAGTGTCTCCCACAGGGTGCCTCCAGCTGTTGCAAGACTCCCAGCCTGCCAGGACAGTCTATGGCTGTCCGGCAACACTGGGAGTTGTGGTTTTGCCACAGCTGGAGGCGCCGTTTAGGAAACACTGCCGTATGAGACGTTTTTCATTTTTATTGGGGGGGGGGGGGGGGCGACGTGTAAGGGGGTGTATATGTAGTGTTTTACTTTTTATTATTTGTTAGTGTAGTGTAGTGTTTTTAGGGTACATTCACACAGGAAGGGGTTCACAGTAAGTTTCCTTGCAGGAAACCCACTGTAAACCCGCCCGTGTGAATGTACCCTGGTCAGCCTGCCCGACCAATGGCAGGGGATAGGAGGGGGTGGCAACACTGCCACCTCGCTCCTATGCTTTAGGCTGGTCGGAGCTGTCTCTGACAGCTCCGATCAGTCTTATTTTCCGGGAGAAATTGGTCTGAATTGACCTGCGATTTGCTGCGATCGTCGATATGGGGGGGGGGGTCTCAGGAGGCATATCAGCAGGCATCCCGGTTCGATCACCGCCCGGCGAGTGGCAGTGATCGGAAATGCCGAGGGCGTATGGATACGCCCTCCGTCCTTAAGTGAACGGACGCGAGGGCGTATGCATACGCCATTCTTCCCCAAGGAGTTAAGGACCATGGACATACACGTACGTCTAAGCATTCTGGTAGTTCAGGACCAAGGACATACGCCTACGTCCGTGGGAATTTCGGTCCCTGCCGCGCGCCGGGCGGGGACCGAACGGGGGTGACTGCTGATATCGATCAGCAGTCACCCCGTGCAAATACCCAGGGGGGTCATCAGACCCCCAGGATTGCTGCTATTGGCTGGACGATCGTCCAGCCAATAGCAGCCGGCAGGGGAGGGGTTAACAGCATCCTCCTGCAGCTCCCGCGGCTGGCTGAGTTCAGTCAGCGGTCAGAGCTGCAGGAGGAAGCCAGGGACCCCCCCCCCCCCCTTGGCCAGGAGATCAGAAGCCCCATAGAACAGGGAAAGAATCCAACCCAGGGAAAGGTAGGGTAAATAAAGTGAAAGTAAAAAAATAAATCCCTCCCCCCTGACCCCCTAATAGGTCCCCAAGGGTCCTCTGCAGTTTTTTACCCCATATAACGGTGTGTGATCTTTAAACACACAATACAGTCACACCAAACACACACTGCATACTCCCCTGCCCCTCCACAGACCACCCCTACCGCCCCCCCCCCCCCCCCACCACCACCACCGTAGAAAAAACGATGGCTCGCCAGGCATTTTCGGCAGCGGAGGCATACACTTTTCTTGCCTCCGACTCCGCCAGTGAGGACAATGAAGATCCTACATTCCTGTGTTCTTCATCGTCCTTCTCATCATCTAGTACTTATGATAAGTTCCCTGTACGGCGGCGGAGACGCCACCAGGCGAGGCCACGCACCCCCCATGAAAGTGGCCCAGTGGCCGGCACTAGTGCGAGTGGTGATGCCGCTCGTACTAGGAGTCCGAACCCCCAGACAAGTTTACCGGAGCCCCCTTCCGGTGAACCTGTCTCGAGACCCCCAGAGGGTTATCAGCCACGGGTTCTGGAGTTTGTTGGCGAGTCCGGAATCCGGATTGACAATTCTAGATTCACTGAAATTGACTATTTCAGTAATATTTTCAGTGACAGTTTTGTCAATCACATGGTGGAGCAGACGAATCTGTACGCCCAGCAGTTCATCGCCCACCACCCTGATTCCGTTTTGGCCAGCCCCAGTGAATGGTACGCCATTGATGCAGCAGAAATGAGGACATGATAAGCACAGGTAGGATTAGCGTAGGTCCCGCACCATTTTGAGAAACCTTAGCGTTGGTGTGCGGGCTCTGGTGTGTCCTTCATATAAGGATACACTGGCGAATGTCTCAATTTTAACATCAGTGTTGAGGGATAGCCAATGTCATTGTATACATCTACCACAGTAGTGCACCCATATTCCTGTATTGTACCATAGGGGCATCCTAAATGTGACATTTCAGCAAAATTTGCAAATGTGACTCCTTCTCTTCTGAGCATTGTAGTGAACCCGCAGTGCACTTGATGTCCACACATTGGGTATTTCCATACTCAGATGAGATGGGGTTACAAATTTTGGGGGGAATTTTCTCCTATTACCCCTTGTAAAAAAGTAAAATTTGGGGGAAAACCAGCATTTTAGTGAAAAAAAAAATTAATTTACACATCCAACTTTAACGTAAAGTCGTCAAACACCTGTGGGGTGTTAAGGCTCTTCGTACCCCTTGTTACGTTCCTTAAGAGGTGTAGTTTCCAAAATAGTATGCCATGTGGGGATGTTTTTGCTGTCCTGGGCACCATAGGGGCTTCCTAAATGTGACATGCCCCCCCAAAAACCATTTCAGAAAAACTCACTCTCCAAAATCCCATTGTTGCTCCTTCCCTTCTGAGCCCTCTAGTGCACTCGACGAACACTTGACATACACATGAGGTATTTCCTTACTCGAGAGAAATTGGGTTACACATTTTGAGAAATTTTTTTTCCTTTTACCCCTTTTAAAAATTCAAAAACTGGGTCTACAAGAACATGAGAGTGTAAAAAATGAAGATTTTGAATTTTCTCCTTCACTTTGCTGATATTCCTGTGAAACACCTAAAGGGTTAACACACTTACTGAATGTAATTTTGAAGTTCCCCAGATCTTTGGAACAGTGGGCTGTGCAAATGAATGAAATTACATTTTTCATTTTCACGGACCACTGTTCCAAAAATCTGTCAGACACCTGTGGGGCATAAATGCTCACTGTACCCCTTATTACATTACGTGAGGGGTGTAGTTTCCAAAATGGGGTCACATTGTTCTGGCTCTATGGCGGCATTGTAAACACACGTGGCCTTCACTTACAGACAAATTTTCTCTTCAAAATCCTAATGGTGCTCCTGCTCTTCTGAGCATTGTGGTGCCAGCAGGGCACTTTACATCCACATATGGGGTATGTTCTTACTCAGAAGAAATGGTGTTAAAAATTTAGGGTAACACCAGCATTTTAGTGACATTTTTTTTTTCATTTTTCCATCCACCTATAAAGAATTTTCATTAAACACCTGTGGGGTGTTCAGGCTCACTATACCCCTTGTTACGTTCCGTGAGGGGTGTAGTTTCCAAAATGGGGTCATATGTGGGTATTTCTTTTTTTTGCGTTTATGGCAGAACCACTGTAAAATCAGCCACCCCTGTGCAAATCACCAATTTAGGCTTCAAATGTACATAGTGCGCTCTCACTCCCGAGCCTGGTTGTGTGCCCGCAGAGCATTTTACGCCCACATCTGGGGTATTTCCGTACTCAGGAGAAATTGCGTTACAAATTTTGGGGGTCTTTTTTTCCTTTTAACACTTGTGAAAATAAAAAGTATGGGGCAACACCAGCATGTCACTGTAATTTTTTTTATTTTTTTTACACTAACAGGCTAGTGTATGTAGCCCCCAACTTTTCCTTTTCATAAGGGGTAAAAGGAGAAAAAGCCCCCCATAATTTGTAGTGCAATTTCTCCCAAGTACGGAAATACCCCATATGTGGCCCTAAACTGTTTCCTTGAAATACGACAGGGCTCCGAAGTGAGAGAGCGCCATGCGCATTTGAGGACTAAGTTAGGGATTATATAGGGGTGGACATAGGGGTATTCTACGCCAGTGATTCCCAAACAGGGTGCCTCCAGCTGTTGCTAAATTCCCAGCATGCCTGGACAGTCAGTGGCTGTCCGGAAATGCTGGGAGTTGTTGTTTTGCAACAGCTGGAAGCTCCGTTTTGCAAACACTGCTGTACAATAAGTTTTTCATTTTTATTGGGGGGGGGGGGGGACAGTGTAAAGGGGTGTATATGTAGTGTTTTACACTTTATTATGCGTTAGCGTAGTGTAGTGTTTTTAGGGTACGAACAAAAGAAAGAAGTCCAGCGTCCAAAACTCTGAGGATAACGTTTATTTCACCAGATGGCACATACAGAAACACAGGTACAGGTACAGTGACGCGTTTCGGCCTTAAAACAAGGCCTTAGTCATACAAGGGGTATAGTACACAAGACCTCTTTATATATGTGGGTAGGCGGACATGACGTCACGAAACACACCTGCAATCTCAAGTGCGTCCCACCCACATGCAAAAACCCTTAACAACAGCTACTGCAATACACATACTATATATAAACATTAGTTAAAAACATGTATCAAATATAAAAACAGTAAGGATAAATATGGGAAACGATACCTTTATTACGTTAGTATATTTTTCTAAAAGAAAAAAAAGGACATTACTTCTTTAGTTTTATTTTCTTACAACAGTAAAAAGGTATACCGCATATCCCAAGTACACGCACATAGAGATATTATATACATGCACGTGCACTATGGGATTATGCTATTGCACGCAACCGGACCTGTTTTTATATTTGATACATGTTTTTACCAGATGGCACATCTATATCAGCAGTCACCCCCGGTCCGGTCCCCGCTCGGCGGGGACCGAAATTCCCACAGGCGCACAGGTACGTCCTGTTTCCTTAAGACCCAGGTACAGAAGGCGTATCCATACGCCCTGGGTCCTGTACGGATTAAGGGCTTCTCTGAGTTGATCAAACTTTGCCTTCCTAAAGTTCATTGTTTTTGTGGCCCCACCGAGAGATTCCCTTATTGAAGAACAAGTTATAACTTAGTATATTATGATCACTATTTACTAGGTGTCCTTCTACTTGCACATTAGTTACTCTGTCAGGTCTGTTGGTTAATATTAAGTCCAGTAGGGCACCCCTCTGGTCCGGCCCTTCACCATTTGGGACAGATAATTATCTTTAGCTATAGTCAGAAACCTGTTTCCTTTATGAGATTCACTGGTCTCAGTCTCACAGTTTATATCAGGACAGTTAAAATCCCCCATTGTTATCACCTCATTCTGATTTGCTGCCTTGTTGGCCTCAGTAAGTGATCTTCTGCTTTTGGTGGATTATAGCAAACCCCTATCAAAGTTTTTTTTTAATCTCCATATAATGCTACCCATAATGACTCCACATTATCGTTTCCCTCCCATATAAACTCCCACAGTGCATCTTTCAGACTGGATTTCACAGAAAGACAAACTTCTCCCCCTTTCAGTTTTGGCCGATCCTTTCTGAATAGACTATAACCCTGTATGTCGACGGGCCAGTCACAGCTATTGTTCAACCAAGTCTCTGTTATACCCACTATGTCATAATTTTCCTCAGGCATCAACCACTCCAGTTCCTCTGTTTTACTGCAGACTATTAACTATTCTAAACCCTCCCTCCGCTCCACCCCCAGGTACATTAAGTCCCACCTCTCTATCACACACACACACACACACTATCTTCCCCCTCTATGTTGTAGGTTCCCTTCCCCCCCCAGTCCCTTTTTTTTTCTTTTTTCTTTTTAAGTCTTTATTATTCATTACATATCATTACAAACAATCATTCGTTGATTTCTGTAAAGCAATAAGCATGTACAGTATACATAAAAAATACAAGAACATAATATGTTCTACAATAACAGAATATTACAAAAATTGTTAAGGGTATTCAAGTAGTACTTACATTATCTAATGGCCTGGGGAAGAAAAAATAAAAAGAGGGGGGGGGAGGGGGGAAGGTAACCCTCTGACACAAGAGCTTGGCGTTACTGTCTTGTAATCCACCTATTCCAAATCAAACTAAATTTGTCTGCTAGCCCTCTCTTTGTATATATTGCTTTCTCCCATGCGACCACCTTCTCCATTTTTTTTAACAAATTGTTCTTTCCTGGGGGGAGACAGATCTTTCCAGAGTTGTGCTATTAGTTTCCTAGCATTATACAGGAGTCTCCCAACAGCTACCTTAATATGGGCTGATATGTTTAGATTATCTAAATATCCTAATATGCAAGTTTTAAGGTCTAAAGGGAGATCAATATCCCATACAGTACCAATATATTCTATAATTACTGCCCAGTAACACCGAATATCTACACAACTCCAAAACATATGTATAATGTCCGTGGAGTCTTGAGAACAGCGAGGGCATTTTGAGTCTTTACGATGCCCTATTTTAAAGAGAAGAGCCGGGGTTCTATATGCTCTGAACAGGATATATAATTGAGTTAGCCATGCCCCCTCTCATAGTGCCTGACTGGGAATACTTTTAAGTACTGATTTTCACTGTTCTTTGCTAATATCCACATCTTCCTGCCATTTAAAGAAAGCCGGTATCGACTGTGTCGCCCAGCCTCGATCGGCAAGGAGTTGATATGTTTTGGAGATACAACCCCACTGTTTTTTCTCTTTTGTTATTACATTCAAAGCTAGATCTTTATTCACGGTTAACGAGAAATATTTTAGCTGCGCACCAACAGCATGTCTCAGCTGTAGATATTGGAAGAATGCGTTAGCAGGGACATTGAAATCCTCCTGAAACTCTCTAAAAGAACGGAAGCTGCTAGATTTAAACAGATCTTTTAGCCATACTACCCCTAGCTTCCTCAAATTGTCAAAGCCTTTCAATTTTTTAATTTCTAGACGCTGTGGGTTGTCCCATAAGGGAGTATATTCATTAACTTTCCCCAGTACCCTAATATCTAACTTTATTCCAGGTTCTGTGTATTAAATTAAAGGTTGGGAAAGCAGAGTTTTTACTTTTCTTAAATTAATCTGCTTCTAAAGCCATTATTAAATTGTTACCTGACAAAGTTCTTATTATCATAGCCATGCTAGGGTTTAAAGAATCCATGTTATCCCATCCCCTAAGATGTTGGCATTGTGCAGCACGAAAATTTAACCAGGGGTTAGACAATGCTAATCCACCCTCCTGTTTTGGGCGATAAAAATAATCTAATTTTAACTTGGGCTGACGCCCATTCCAAATCAACTCACGAAATTGAGTGTTAATTCTCTGAAAAAGACTAAGACTTATCCAGATTGGAGAATTGTGTAGAAAATATAATAATTGTGGCATCACTATCATCTTAATAAGAGCTCGGCTCGGCTCTGCCTCTCCGCGCTGTAACAACAAACGCGTGCGGCAGATCGCGTCATGGGAGGCGCGGCGCTTCACGCTGTAAAAGGGCAGAGCAGGCGGACGTGACGTCAGACGCCAACTCACCGCACTAGGTGAGAGATGCCAACACTGGCGTCCTGCTGACTAGCAGGACAGCGTCGTATGCTGCTGTGACACTTCAAAACCATGAGTAAGACTGGACCTGTCTATGTACAGCTCTAGTGCTTTTTTTACAAGATCAATTAGTAAATATGGACTATCTTTCTTACAGGGAGAAGACCGGAACAGAGACCATAAACAGGGATAGATTCTCACCCCCCCCCCCCCCTTTTTTTTTTCCTTTGCAGGAACCTAGCATGCTTTCTCCCTTTGCAGGAAAAAAAATTAGGAAGAGCATTTTATCTTGCAGAGTCTCTGGTTTAACTGAAATGAATGTCACAGTATACATGACTAAGCCACAACTGTTGGCATATATGTTGATTTTTTGAATCATAGTGATCATTGTACAGTTTTAATTACTGGTCAATTGTGTTGGATATTTATTTGATGCCCTGAGGACGCCAGTGAACACAAACTGGCAGAAACGCGTTGGCATTGCATGATAGTCCTACTTGTTGTGGTTTCTATTGTACATAACCCCAAGTGGGTGGCAGCCCTGGGCTGGCTGGGCCCTGCAGAGCCCAGAGCTGCCTAGTTTGTTTCCTACTGACCATATGAATTGATATGCTGATTATTTTATTAGATAGAATTAAACGCTACGTTTTAATATATATATATATCTTTCTTTCTTGCCCATCCTGGACACGAGGTCCATTTCTTTTGATATGACTCAGTGTTTTTCTAGCAGGGTGCCTCCAGCTGTTGTGAGACTACTACTCCCAGCATGCCTGGACAGCCTTTACCGGTCTGAGCATGCTAAGAATTGTAGTTTTGCAACAACTGGAAGCCCCCTGGTTGGGAAACACTGACTTTTAGTATTTAAATTGGTTTTTTACCTGCACTGGCGAGCCCCCGCCAGGGGAGCCAACCTGAGCAGATAATCGCATGTTTTCCCGGGGGGGGGGGGGGGGGGGGCGTATCGCTATATCACAAAAAGCTTAAATCGCGATTCGATTGCTTTTGCGATATATCGTGAAGTCCTAATACAGACACACAATCACTAGCTCAGACAATCGCTTAGTATACTTTCTTTTATACAAAACACAGAGAAACAGAAGGTGTCTGGCACTTCATTCCGGATATATATGATCCCTATTTATGAGAGTACAGAAGTGGATGACAGCACATGTATCCAGGCATGGAGGTGCAGACCACTATAACGGTTCATGTAATGTTGTAAAAAGGAGGAGGAGAATATAGAAGGTCGCACTCACCACAATAGCCCAAGATTCTTTATTGAAGCATGTACGGCAGGTATAGGTGACTCAGATGCGGGGGCGCCTCCGTGGGACGGTGTCCATTTCATGCGGCAAGCGCACTTGTGAGTGTGGAGGTGGGAAATATCAGTATACCACAACAGGTGCCACAATCCGCATAGTCCTCACCTTAGTGATTCAATAGCCAAGTTAAACATAAAAGCAAAACCATACAAATCATTGTAAAAATGAACTATAATCAATCATTCATGTCATTAAGTCCAAGTGGTCCTATTGCTTCTAGTTTATAGGGGGTACTCCGGCGCTAAGACATCTATCCCCTACTGTCATGCTAATAGGCCCCAAATATGAATCACAATGCTTAATAATACATGGCAATATGTCCTCTATGTTGTCCCTATTCTCAGAAGGTCTAAAATGGAGTCTTTGAGAGACCAAACCCATCTCTAAGAAATGTGTTTTCATGCCATTGATTGAAAAGGCACAAACCTTTGCCTGAATGTCTGCAAATGTGTGTCTCTTCTAAGAGACATGTAAACAAGTCAAAACAATGGTTTATTGGTTAAGTTCTTTACCAAACAATGGTAGCGTCTGGGAAAAGCCAATAAGTGAAAGTCTTCACATCTGAACAATGTTAGCTGAGATTTTAGTACAATGACTCTCATATGTATTGAGCCAGTGATATTGGGGTGTTATATGATCCCATTGTCCCTGAAGAGAAGTCAGTCAATATGACTGATTTAGCTAGCCAAGGGTGACTTAAAGGCTAAAATGCATGTCTTCTTATAAAGCAATCTTTATAGCATGAATACACTATCTTGCCCTATTATACAATATATCTGATAAATAGGGGCATTATAACTTTTAGTATGATTGTGTATACAGCTATATAGCTAAATGCTGTATTTAGGTGTATAAATAATGTGTGGGATGTTTAATCATATAATTGGTGTTGCTTGATGGATTAATTCATGATTATTAATCTTAGGAATAATATAGCGTACTATGAAAATATAGTAGCCATGATATTATATATATATATATATATATATATATATATATATATATATATATATATATCACTTATGGTGAATTTAATCACATAGTAAATTAATGATTAGCTGTGATGTCATGAGACTAGACATGTGACTTGCCCTGATCTCCATACACACACCCACCAGACATCAATGGATAATATGGTATTTGTGGGGGGAGGATCTTTTAGATAAGGGACGAGTTAAAAAGAGGGTGTGGGACAGACCCAGGACACACATCCAGGAACACACCGACAGAGAGACAACTACACAGACAGAGGGACCCCATCCTCATCACAAAGGCTATCTGAAGGGGCGGAGCCATGAAGAGTCAGGGAGAAATACTTTAGTCAATAAGCCCATTCTTTTCTCATAACCGGTTATGACTTCAGGCGTTTCCATGGACCCCGGGCAACCATCTTTCTTTCATCCAGAAGTGCTCTCGGTAAGATACACAGGTTTCTATTTTATTACGTTTCCTCATTTTAATGTGGACAGTTATGTCATGTTTATGAGCAGACAGGCTTATTATTATTATAATACCCACCAGCTGTCTGCAGATGGGTAGAAACTTTCCTTTTGGGAAGTAGTCTGGCTTGGCATAAATCCCGATTAGCTTTTCATATTCCTTAACAGGAGCTAAGCTGATACCAGGGAACACTACCTGAATAAGGTGGTGTAATGAGCTGCTTTGCATATTCCCCTACCCAGAATGCCCGCGGAGTGCAAAATGGCCTTATGAAGCTCCGTCATACCAGGAGTGGTAATCTCTCTATGAGATAAATACTCATCCCCTTTAGCTGCTCTCAGGCCTCTTACCCCAGCCAAGCCAGATCACCCTGCTCTGTACCGACGAGTGGCAAAAACCACGAAACAGCTGTCTGCAGATGGGTAGAAACTTTCCTTTTGGGAAGTAGTCTGGCTTGGCATAAATCCCGATTAGCTTTTCATATTCCTTAACAGGAGCTAAGGTGATACCAGGGAACACTACCTGAATAAGGTGGTGTAATGAGCTGCTTTGCATATTCCCCTATATATATATATATATATATATATATATATATATATATATATATATATATATATATATATATATATATATATATATATATATATATATACATACAGTGACCCCCCCCCCCGACCTACGATGGCCCCGACATATCAAATCGACATACGATGGCCTCTCAGAGGCCATCGCATGTCGATGTCAGCATCAACATACAATGCTTTTTTATGTCGGGGCCATCACATTAAGTGCTATCCGGCAGCGCAAAATGCTTAAGCTGCTGCCGGATAGCAGCTTAATGTTCCCCCTGTGGTGCGGTAAGTATTACTTACCCCTCCACGATGCTCCGGGGTGCCCTCCAGGTCCAGCGCTGGTCTTCCGGTGTCTTCTCGGCCCTCTCCGATGACGTCAATACGCTGCTGCGCACGTCATCCAATAGGAATGGCGCATGCAGCTGCGTAAAGACGTCGCTACGCAGGCCCAGTAAGGCCTTGCGGAAGACAGCAGAGGACAGGAGAAGACAGAGGAGGACTGGAGAAGACCAGGAGAGCCCAGCGGAGACTCGGGGTCACCATCGGGAGCGGCGGGGACACCATCGCGAGCGGTGGGGAGAGGCGAGTACAGCTTCCTATACTTTACATTGCACGAATCCCTCAACATACGATGGATTCGACAAACGATGGCTCGTTTGGAACGAATTACCATCGTATGTTGAGGGACCACTATATTATATATATTTATTTTTTTCCCCCTCAATTGTGAGATGTAACAGTAGTGTATAAGCCACCCCCTTCTACTGCAGATGATCCCTTATGGGGATCAATGTGATGATCATATTGCATATATAGTATAGTCTGTTGGGATCCCACTCTGCTTGTATACATGGCATAATAATTACCACGAGATAACTTACTTTAAGTTTTCCTAATAAATAGCGTAGTTAATACTGTATCTTACCAGGGAAAGATGTGGTTAGGACTGGGCAGGGTTTATTCTCATTCTATGTATCTACAGATCATATGCCCATAGTATATCATATAAGGTGATTATCTCCACACAAAGTAATATACTGATATCTGAACTAACCCACTTCTGTGACCAAGTTTAATGTTGTTAGTTAACTTATTAACCCCTTCAGGACCAAGCCCATTTTGGCCTTAAGGACCAGAGTGTTTTTTGAACATCTGACCACTGTCACTTTAAACATGAATAACTCTGGAATGCTTTTATCTATCATTCTGATTCCGAGACAGTTTTTTTGTGACATATTCTACTTTAACATGGTGGTAAAATTTTGTGGTAACTTGCATCCTTTCTTGGTGAAAAATCCCAAAATTTCACGAAAAAATTTAAAATTTAGCATTTTTCAAACTTTGAAGCTCTCTGCTTGTAAGGAAAATGGATATTCCAATTTTTTTTATTATTCACATATACAATATGTCTACTTTATGTTTGCATCATAAAATTGATGAGTTTTTTCTTTTGGGAGACATCAGAGGGCTTCAAAGTTCACCAGCAATTTTCCAATTTTTCACAAAATTTTCAAACTCGCTATTTTTCAGGGACCAGTTCAGTTTTGATGTTGATTTGAAGGGTCTTCATATTAGAAATACCCCATAAATGACCCCATTATAAAAACTGCACCCCCAAAGTATTCAAAAATGACAGTCAGTCAGTGTTTTAACCCTTTACGTGTTTCACAGGAATAGCAGCAAAGTGAAGGAGAAAATTCAAAATCTTCATTTTTTACACTCGCATGTTCATTTAGACCCAATTTTTGAATTTTTACTAGGGGTAAAAGGAGAAAATTTTTACTTAGATTTGTATCCCAATTTCTCTCGAGTACGCACATACCTCATATGTCTATGTAAAGTGTTCGGCGGGCGCAGTAGAGGGCTCAGAAGCGAAGGAGCGACAAGGGGATTTTGGAGAGAACATTTTTCTGAAATGGTTTTTGGGGGCATATCACCTTTAGGAAGCCCATATGGTGCCAGAAAAGAGAAAAAAAAAACCCACATGGCATACCATTTTGGAAACTAGACCCCTCGGGGAGCGTAACAAGGAATAAAGTGAGCCCTAATACCCCACAGGTGTTTCACGACTTTTGCATATGTAAAATAAATGTATTTATTTTTTTTACCTAAAATGCTTGGTTTCCCAAAAATTTTACATTTTTAAAAAGGGTAATAGCAGAAAATACCCCATAAAATTTGAAGCCCAATTTCTCCCAATTCAGAAAACACCCCATATGGGGTTGAAAAGTGCTCTGCTGGCGCACTACAGGTCTCAGAAGAGAAGGAGTCATATTTGGCTTTTTTGAAACAAATTTTGCTCTGGGGGCATGCTGCATTTAGGAAGCCCCTATGGTGCCAGGACAGCGCAAAAAAAAAAAAAAAAAAACACATGGCATACCATTTTGGAAACTAGACCACTTGGGGAACGTAACAAGGGGTAAAGTGAACCTTAATACCCCCCAGGGGTTTCACGACTTTTGCCTATGTAAAAAAATATATATATTTTACCGAAAATGCTTGGTTTCTCAAAAATTTTACATTTTTACAAAGGGTTAAAGCAGAAAATACCCCCCAAAATTTGAAGCCCAATTTCTCCTGATTCAGAAAACACCCCATATGGGGGTGAAAAGTGCTCTGCAGGCGCACTACAGGTCTCAGAAGAGAAGGAGTTACATTTTGGCTTTTTGGAAGTGCTCTGGGGGCATGCCGCATTTAGGAAGACCCTATGGTGCCAGGACAGCAAAAAAAAAACACATGGCATACCATTTTGGAAACTAGACCCCTTGGGGAATGTAACAAGGGGTAAAGTGAACCTTAATACCCCACAGGTGTTTCAAGACTTTTGCATATGTAAAAAATAAAAAAATAAATCACTAAAATGCTTGTTCTTCCCCAATTTTTTCATTTTTACAAGGGGTTATAGCTGAAAAATTACCCCAAAATTTGTAGCCCCATTTCCCTTGTGCAAGGAAATAACCCATAAAAGGACGTAAAATGCTTTGCTGGTGAACTACAGGTCTCAGAAGGGAAGGAGCAAAATTTGGAGAGAGAATTTTTTTGGGGGGGATGTCGGATTTAGGAAGCCCCTATGGAGCCAGAACCCCGGGAACCTGCTGAGGTATTCATCTAGGGGTATAATGGAAAAAAAAATTTTGTTAGGGGTTTAGCAAAATGTTGAAAATATAAAACTATACCTGCCAAGGTATTCATCTAGGGGTATAATTGAATTATTTTTTTTTGTTAGGGGTTTAGCAAAATGTTGAAAATATAAAACTATACCTGCCAAGGTATTCATCTAGGGGTATAATGGGAATTTTTAGTTTTAGGGGTTTGCCAATTAGATTTTTTTAAATAGTGTAGTGGAGAAAAAGGGGAAAATAAATGAATTGCTCACATGTCATTCCAAGGGTGCATTGGGTAGAATTATCCAAAGTCATTCTAAAAATAATTAAAGGGGACAAATTTAGATATCATATGTTGTGTGATAGATTTTAAAACAGTCTTCAATGCACAGACCGGGTTTGTGGGGACATGTCTCACAGTGGTATATAGTGCATTTTCTAATGCCACGCTTGGAGCACACCCGACACCGCTTCTGTTGCCTACTCCCCGATTCTCTACGGGGAACTACCGCAGGAAAATGTTGCCCTGGAACTATTCTGTTCTCCGATCCTGTGGCTCTGCTTCCCTCCCCTTCCGGATCCCCAAACAGAAAGTCCTTAATAACATTTTCCTGGAATTGCAGGTATGTGCATGTATTTCCTGCACGTTTGTACACCACAAATGAATTGTACATGGTAATTTGGAAGAGGTGCAGTGCCAATTTTTTATACCAGTTCTTAGTTTTGCGTAGGGCAGTGTACGGCTGCAAGGCCTGATCATAATCCTGGATACACACAGGTTTAGGGGCACTTTTGCCGTACAAAAATTTTAGGCAGATCCCTTTGATTTCACCTGATGGTACCACAGGCCACAGTCCCCTTGGCAAACAGGCATTGTAGTAATGGGACGCTAGTGTAAAAATTATCAAGGTAGATGTTATACCTTTGATCTAGCAGGGGGTGAACTAGATCCCATACTATTTTTCCCGTTGTTTTTAGTATGGGGGGGGGACACTCTGGGGGCTCTATTTTAGAGTCTTTCCCCTCATAGACTCTGAATTTGTGCGTATAGCCGGTTGCGCTCTCGCACAACTTATAAAGTTTTACCCCATACCTGGCCCGTTTGTTAGGCAGGTATTGCCTAAAGTGCAACCTTCCTTTGAAGTGCACAAGAGATTCGTCCACTGCAATCTCTTTTTCTGGGGTGTAAACTTCTGAAAATTTTTGATTTAAATAATTAACAAGGGGCCGAATTTTATATATGCGATCAAAATTTGGATCACTGGGAGGTGGACAATTTTCATTATTAGCATAATGTAGAAATTTGAGGAGGGCTTCAAACCGAACCCTTGGCATGACAGACCGGTACAGTGGAGTATGGTGAAGCATATCATTACTCCAATAGGAGCGAGTTGTGGGTTTTTTAACTATGCCCATGTTAAACAAAAGGGCAAAAAATTTTTTTTAGCTCTAGTGCATTGGTTGGCGTCCATTGGTAAGGCCTAGCATGATATGCCTGTGGATTGGCCGCAATGAATTGCTCAGCATACCGGTTGGTTTCCTCCACTATCAAATTAATCAGCTCTTCTGAAAAGAAGAGCTGAAAAAAAATCAGCTTCTTTCAACCCCGCGGTGTCAAAACGAATGCCTGCAGTGGCCACAAACTCAGGCAAATTGGGTATAAAGTTTGAAGCAGGAGCCCACTCAGAGATGGCACTAGGACCTGGCTCAATATTGGTACTAGGACTGGTACTAGGACCTGGAATAGGGCGGTGGCGGGGAGGTTCCTCGTCAGAATCAGTGGAAGAGGAAGAAGAAGAGGGTAAATATAGCAACTCTTCACCGCTATCTGAACCAGAGGAAGATGCCAAGAAGGCATATGCCTCCTAAGTGCTGTACATGTGACGCCTTGACATATTGGATGACACTATAAGTGGCGAAGTGTCTCTGATGTACAACACAAGAACAATTTATTTTTTGTAATTTTATAATTTTTTTCACTTTTTTTACAGAAGCAAATAACCAAAATGTAACCGCGATACGAACAACAAAACGGTGGAAAAATGTCACCGCTGTCCTAAATCCCTAGAACTAAACTCGCAGTTAGGAGAGTATGGATAAAAAAAAACTGAAACTGTAACAGCTCCACTAGTACTATAAGATAGCTATAGTACTATATCACAAATAATATATATAATTATATATTTTTTTTCTTTTTTACTTTATTTATAACAACGGAAAAACTGAAACAAAAAGCGCCACTAGAAGTAAAAAAAAACAGCGGCGAACTGTCACTGCTGTCACAAATCAGTGATGCACCAGGAAAAAACGTAACAGGGTAGTATGGAGGTGTGCGAGGTGGTGATGGGATGAAAGGGTGACAGTCACTTCAGGGGCACTGACAGTAATTTATATTATTCTTCACTGTCACTCTTATGGTCAGTGACAGACTTCAATTTCTTCACAGATTACAGCTGATGAATGAATGAACGAACGAATGAATCAGCAGCAGGATAAGGGGCACTGATGGGCACTCAAACTTTATTACTGTACTGTACAATGTAACTATATTCAGTTACAAGTTACAATCTTCACTGCAGCCTGTCAGATCACACAGGCTGCAGACTTCAGACATGGAGGACAGCAATTGGAAGGGGCACTGCTGGGCACTACTGGAGACTGATGGGCACTACTGGACACTGATGGGCACTAGACTGTCACTGTTATATTCAGTGACAGTCACTAGGATCTTCACTGCAGCCTGTCAGATCGCACAGGCTGCAGACTTAGGAGGCAGCAGGTGGGCACGGATGGGCACTGAGGGGCACTGCTGGGCACTACTGGGGCACAGATTTATACAAGACTGTCACTGTTATATACAGTGACAGTCACTAGGATCTTCACTGCAGCCTGTCAGATCGGACAGGCTGCAGACTTCAGACGGCGGCAGCAGCAGCAGGGTAAGGGGCACTACAGGGGGGGGTTCTTTTACTTTCACTTTAATTTGTAGCTTTTAGAAAAGCTTTTTTACACTCTTCTGTCCTAACACTAACACCGGCTCCGATCGCTGTTCAGAACGAACTGAAAACTTCGGAGCCGGTGTTAGTGTAACAAAGACACTGATACACTGTGATTGGTCCACAGGGACCAATCACAGGGCTCTAATCCCAGGACCAATTACAGATGGTCCTGGGATGTCAGGCAGAACTTGTCTCCCGCCGCTGGGCACGGGACTTCTGCCTGTTAACCCGTGCGCTGCTGTGCAGCGCCGGGTTAACTGCATGTCATTTATAAACGTCGGGATGCGCGAACGCACTGCACAACCCGGCGTTTATATATGACATTCTGCGGGAAGGGGTTAATACCTCATTGGTTTATATCTGACATTATGTCATTGATATTTTCTTTATATCATTTCATTGATATTATGGTCTGTTTGTATTACTCTCCTTAATGTTAATCAACTGTAACAAATAAATGTACTTATTTTTATAATAACTGCGTTATTATTTTTATATACTGCAAAAGTTACCCTACCACTACTATAGAAGTCATATCTGGGAAAATAGTTGGGCCCAGATATGGTGAATTGCATTATTTGCATATTTCTGGCAATTCATAACGGTCATAATATTTTTCATATTTTTGTTGACCATAATTAATAATTCATAAATGAGTTATTAACCCCCGACACTATCCAATGCTGTCACGCCCCTCCCATAGGCTTGCATTGAGGGGGCGGAGTCGTGACATCACAATGCTCCGGCCCCGTGATCGACAATCATCAGATTCGGAGGTAACATGCTCCGGTGGCTGATGATAACGGGGTGCAGCTGGACCCCCGCGATCAGGCATCTTATCCCCTATCCTTTGGATAGGGGATAAGATGTCTTAGTGCCGGAGTACCCCTTTAATAATCCATCTATCTTCACAATGTAAGAGGCTAGTATGTCTTTCACTTCCGTTACAGGGTGGATTAACCACTTGAAGTCCAGCAAACTTTATGCTCCCGCAGTCGCTCTTATGCTTATCTTGTGTGTGAGCAATAAAGCGAGGGGCGCCGTGTCCCGATCGGACTGGGTAGAAGTGTTCACGGACCCTAGCGAAAAGTTTCCTAAAAGTTTTACCTACGTAGTAAAACCCGCAAGGGAATATTAGAACATATACTACGTATGATGATTGACAAGTGATCAATTGGTTTACTACATGGGTACATCCTCCTAACTTTATAGTGAGACTATTTACATTATGAGAGCAAAAACCGCAGTGTCTGCCTTGGAAATTACCTCTGAGAGCCGATCTTTCAAGCCACGTATTTTTTTGAACATTCTGATATGGCTTTGAGACAGCATTGCCCAGGGTTGTGCTTCTACAATGTGTGAAGAGTGGTTTTCTGACAGCAATCTCATGCAGATCGGGATCGGCTTCAGTCATGTGCCAATTTCTTCTGATGGAAGATGATATGATGGAATTCATTTTGTTTTTTCTAAGACGAATCCCTACATTAGTCATATCAAATTATTTATGCAAAGACAAAAGGGAAAAAAAGGGGGAACACGCGCCCCTAGTGTGATACGTTTTTGAACAGTGAATAAGTGCAATAAAGGTCACACTTACCACATAGTGTTGCGCTAAGGGCACAACACCATACAGCGTATTGATCAGGTTAGGTTGTCAGCAGCCACGATCCTCCGGTCTATCCTGGTTCACCGGTCCAAACTGCATAAACGAAAAATAGCAAACATGGATCTTTGCAGGCGCATGGACAGCAGTAGATAAAAGTTCATGGAGTCTTCAATACATAGAGGTTTATTTTAAGTACATAAAAGCTTTTATGTGCTTAAAATAAACATCTATATGTATTGAAGACTCCATGAACTTTTATCTACTGCTGTCCATGCGCCTGCAAAGATCCATGTTTGCTATTTTTCGTTTATCAAATTATTTATGAGATATATAGATGACGTGCTGGTTGTATGGGAAGGAAATAAGGAATTGTTTGAACAGTTCGCCAATTACTTTAATTTTAATAATGTAAACATGTTATTTACGTATGTATTTGGCGATAAGTCACTAGAGTTTTTGGACGTCTCGATTAACATAATAGATGGCACAATCCACACAAAAGGGATTTAGAAAAAAGTACAGCTCGCAATACTCTATTAGAATTTAACAGCTCTCATCCATATCATGTAAAAAAAAGTGTACCGTACTCCCAATTCCTTAGGTTAAAAAGAATTAACAGCTGAGAGAGCACACACTCTGCACATGCAGAAGAGTTAAAAGGGGTTATCCAGGAAATGTTTTTTTTATATAACAGATTTGTAAATTACTTCTATCAACATTTTTTAATCCTTTCAGTACTTATGAGATGCTGAAGGTGAGTTGTTCTTTTTCTAAGTGCTCTCTGATGACACCTGTCTTGGGAACTGTCCAGAGTAGAAGCAAACCCCATAGCAAACCTCTTCTACTCTGTGCAGTTCCCGAGACAAGCAAAAATATCAAGTTAACATAATTAACAAGTAAAATCTTCCCCACACATACACACAACCCTCCCTTTAGAGTAGGGAAATGGCCCACGGAGTGTTTTCAGCAGAAGAGGCATATGCCTTACTTGCCTCAGACACTGAAAGCGCAGGGAGGGCGAGGAAGATGCCACATTTTTATTATTTTCCTTACCCTCCTCATCATCTAGTTCGGATGATGAGCAACCAAGGTGGCAGAGACGACGCTATGCAGGACCACAAACCTCCTCTGCTCCTGACCCTCTGCCCCATGCTAGTACGAGTCACCCTGGTGCTCGTACTAGTCAGACCCCCCCCAGCCAAGTTTACTGGTGGCCTGTACCGGTGAACTTGTCTTGACTTGACTAAGAGCGCTTGGCGTTTGAAACGCGTAACCTCTGCTGTTCCTTGCATGTCCTTTGAATAAAGATGATTTTATTGCTATTGAAGCTGGATCCAACTCTACTTTCTTCTCTTGGTGAACTTGTCTGGACAAAACCAGCGGACCACGAGCCAGTGATTCCTGAGTTAGTTGGGGGCTCAGGAATCATTATTGACATTGTCAGGTTCACTGAAATTGACTATTTTAGTCTATTTTCAGTGACGACTTTGTCAATCTAATGGTTGACCAGACAAACCTGTATGCCTAACAGTTCGTCGCTGCAAACTCTGGCTCCTTTTTAGCTAGACCCGATGGATCGTGAGCCGTTAATGCAGCCAAAATTAGGAAGTTTTGGGGCCTTGTGCTGCATATGGGCCTAGTTAAAAAACCCAAGGTCAGGCAATACTAGAGTGGAGACATCCTCTACCAGACCCCACTCTAAAGTATGGCCATGACCCGTCCCCGGTTCCAGGCAATTCAGAAATGTATGAATTATGCAGCATGTCACCCCCCCCCCCCCCAAAGTGATCCTGCCTATGACTGCCTGTATAAAATCAGACCGATCATCAATCACTTTGGGGCAGAATTTTGGGAGGCTTATGTCCCTGGGAGGGAGGTCTCTATTGATGAGACCTTATTGGCAGCACCCCTGTGCTAGGTACTGCGGGACCGGTCCTCAAACCGATTGTATTCTGGACTACAATCAGTATATGGGGGGAACAAATTAGATAAAAGAAGGTGTAGCTCACTCAGTGGGTGAATATACCTGAGGTTAACTGGTGTTACCTTCACCCAAAGGTCTAAATAGTACAGAAAAACGATTTAGTTGATAAAACAACTAGGTACCAGTCCTCAAGGTATATGTAAAAGAAAGTTAGTGGAATATAAAGAATAAGAATAGATGGAGATCCAGATATTAATTGAAAAAATATAATATATTTATTAAAGGTGATGTTATTCGCTGGTATCTAGTGTCCCTGCAGGGCCCTTGCATGGGCCAAAAGGCGCAGCGTAGAATAATAAAAATGTATAAAATCAATGAATTAATAATTCAATAGAAAGAATAAAATAAAATAAAACTTGCATCTATAGTTCATCCAATGTTGGCATCAATAATAATCAGTTAACAGTGTGCTTAACTGCTCAGTCTCTTATAAGCACGATGTGATGCCGATAGCCAAATACACTGTCAAATAACGGCTTGTTGTAACAGTTGCAGTGTCCAATCTCAATGAATCAGCCGATGGTAGTGCAGTGTAACAAACTGTCTCACAGATGTGAAAGATAACGAAAGTCCGGTGCACAGCACCACTCACCACCCTTGCGACCGCTGGTATTGCTGGTATCGGCAGAGGAGCTGTTTCGGTGATGTGGCACGGAGGTGTCAGGCCTCCGGCAGTGAAGGTCTGTATCTCCTGTGTCCGGCAGCGTTATAGGTAGCGCTGGAGTTGTCCTCTCCGCAAGGTCCGCGGCTGGCACGGATGGCACCGGCCTCGTAGGTAAGCCGAAGGTCCTGGCTGGTGGAATAAAGCGGTGCGTTCAAGGTAGCGGTGGGAGTGCGTGCAGCGCGCCCCGTGTAGTTGAGCGCTTGCACGCGCGCAGAGTGGCAGTGAAGCCGCAGTGGTCCCAATACTGGGGGCTTCCAGCTGTTTCAAATAGAGTTTGGTATAGAGCTGGGATATGGAGATGATTATAGATAGATGCAAGTAGAATACACAATTCTAGACGCGTTTCAAGGCCTCGGGCCTTTTCTTCAGTAGAGGTATAGGACTATACTATACCTTTACTGAAGAAAAGGCCCGAGGCCTTGAAACGCGTCTAGAATTGTGTATTCTAGACACTGCACTACCATCGGCTGATTCATTGAGATTGGACACTGCAACTGTTACAACAAGCCGTTATTTGACAGTGTATTTGGCTATCGGCATCACATCGTGCTTATAAGAGACTGAGCAGTTAAGCACACTGTTAACTGATTATTATTGATGCCAACAACGCCAAATTTTTCATTTTCACATAGGTAATAGGAGAAAATGGACCCCAAAATTTGAAACCCATTTTAGTGTTAAAAATCAAATTTTTCATTTTGCCGTCCTACTGTTCAAAAAACCTGTGAGTTATAAGTACTCACTGTAACCTTGTTACGTTCCTTGAGGGGTGTAGTTTCAAAAATGGTGTCACATATGTAGGGTTTTCACTGCACCATGTGGACTTTGTAAACGCACAAAGCCCCTGACTTCAATTCCAGCTAAATTCTCTCTCCAAAAGCCCAATGGTGCTCCTTCTGTTCTAAGACCTGTAGTGCACCAGCAGAGCACTTTATGTTCCCATATGGAGTATTTCCTTACTCAAGAGATATTGAGTTTAAAATGTTGGCATCCATTTTCTCCCATTACTCCCTGTGAAAATGAAAAATTAGGAGTAACACAATCATTTTTGTGTTAAAAATCTAATTTTTCATTTTCTCATCCAAGTTCAACGCACACCCGTCAAACATCTGTGAGGTGTGAAGGCTCACTGTACCCCTTGTTACATTCCTTGAGGGGTGTAGTTTCCAAAATAGTGTGCCATGTGGATTTATTTATTTTTTTTGCTATTCAGACACCATGGGGGCTTCCTAAATGCAACATGCCCCCCAAAAACCATGACAGCAAAATTTGCTCTCAAAAATCCCACAGTTGCTCTTTCCCTCTTGAGCCATGTTGCAAGCCTGCAGAGCACTTTACATCAACATATAAGAGAAATTGGGCTACAAATTTTGGAGATCTTTTTCTCCCTATACCCCTAGTAGAAATGGGGCTACATGAACATGTTAGTGTAAAAAAATGGAGATTTAGATTTTTCTCCTCCACTTTGCTGCTATTCCAGTGAAACACCTAAAGTGGTAACAAACTTTCTGAATGTCATTTTGAATACTTTGAGGGGTGCAGTTTCTATAATCGGGTCATTTATTGGGTATTTCTCACAGAAAGGCCCTCAAATCCACTTCAAACTTAACTGGTCTTGAACATTTTGAAAATTGCTGCTACATATTGAAGCCCTCTAATGTCTTCAAAAAGTATAAACATGTCAACTTTATGATGCCAACATAAAGTAGACATTTTGTATATGTGAATCAATATATTAAATGTATTTGATATGTCCATTTTCCTTACAAGCAGAGAGTTTAAAATATTCATGACATTTTGGGAGTTTTCACCAAGAAAGGATGCAAGTAACAATTAAAATTTAACATTATGTTAAAGTAGAATATGTAACGAAAAAACTATTTTAGAATCAGAATGAAAAGTAAAAGCATCCCAGAGTTATTAAAGCATAAAGTGACAGTGGTCAGATTTGCAAAAAAAAAAAAAGAAGAAAGGCTGAGTCCTTAAGGGGTTAATTAAATTAACCCACAGAAGAAATAGAACATGTCATGTGCACTGCGTAAAAACGAAATCCTCCAAAAGTTGAAAAATTGCATTTTTCTTTTCACTTTTCCCACATAATATTTTTTTGGTTACGCGGTACATTTTATGGTAAAATGAAAGGTGTGACTACAAAGTACAATTGGTCATGCAAAAAAAAGCCCTCCTTAAGGCCAAAATGGGCTTGGTCCTTAAGAGGGTAATGAATTCTATACAGTTAACTTTATCCCTCCATTACAGGCTTAAAAGTTGGCACTTGCTTACCATGTCCTGGTTGAGTCGAATGGCTGGAACCCTTGCCTATAAACATACCACATACTTATTATTTAAGGTCCCTTAAGGTCCCAAAACCCTTATGAATAAATGTATCTTGTCCCCCAGCTTCCCTAAACTATAACATCAAATACTTAGATACAGAGACAAAGGTGGCACCGGGTTTACACCTAGTAGTAGTATGCTACCAGGTCTCTGTCATCATCATATTACAAACTAATATGTATCCTTACAAACCTTTATCTCCCAAATATATCCTTTTGTTTTCCAGTGAATACATCATGAGCCACTGAGTTATCGTTTTATCTAGAGTTCCTTATATGGCGTCCCCGCTCTTCGGGCGGGAACGGACAGGGATGCCTACTGAAATCATTCAGCGGGCGTGCCGTGCAAACCCCTGGGGGGGGGGGTCTGAGACATGTCAATTCAGACCGGCGATCTGTGGCGATTCCTGGTCATACGGGTCTCCGGTGACCCGAAAAATATGGGGGATCCCCCTGAAGGGATAGGAGTGAGGTGGCAGGGGTGCCACCCCTCCTATTGGTCGGTCAGAAGCGACCGACCAATAGCCGGTCGGGTGTGGGGGGTGTTAAAGTTCGGTTCCCCGCTCTGCCCACCCGGTCGGGTGTGGGGGGTGTTAAAGTTCGGTTCCCCGCTCTGTCTGGGCAGGGCGGGGGAACCAATGGTGACCGGCGCCAGAGGTCACTTACCGGCGGCGGGCAGCGATGACGTTCGGCTCCCTGGGGTGGCGATCGTACGGAAGACAGTGAGTGGTCTGTAAAATGTTACCCTCCAGATGTTGCAAAACTACAACTACCAGCATGCCCAGACAGCTGTTTGGGCATGCTGGGATTTGTAGTTTTGTAAGATTAGAGGGGTACAGTTTAGAGATCACTGTACAGAGGTCTCTAAACTGTGGCCCTCAAGATCTTGCAAAACTACAACTTCCAGCATGCCCACACAGTAGTTTGCTGTCTAGGCATGCTGGAATTTGTAGTTTTGCAACATCTGGAGGGCAACAGTTTGGAGATCACTGTGTGGTGGTTTCTAAACAGTCACTCTCTAAATATTGCACAACTACAACTCCCAGCATGCACGAACAGCAAACGGCTGTCTTGCCATGCTGGGAGTTGTAGTTGCGTACCTCCAGCTGTTGCATAACTACATCTCCCAGCATGCCCTTTGGCGAACAGTACATGCTGGGAGTTGTAGTTTTGCAACAGCTGGAGGCACAATGGATAGAAGAACCTAACTGAAGGTTTTCCAACCAGTGTGCCTCCAGCTGTTGAAAAAGTACAACTCCCAGCATGCAACAGCTGGAGGTTTGCCCCTTCCATGTGAATGAACAGGGTACATTCACACGGGTGGGTTAACAGTGAGTTTCCTGCTTCAAGTTTGAGCTGCGGCAAATTTTCCGCCGCATCGCAAACTCCTAGCGGGAAACTCACTGTAAACCCGCCCGTGTGAATGTACCCTAAAACACTGCACTAATACATAATAAAAGGGTAAAACACTACATATACAACCCCTTACACTGTCCCCCCAATAAAAATGAAAAACTTATCATACGGCAGTGTTTCCAAAACAGAGAATCCAGCTGTTGCAAATCAGCAACTCCCAGCATTTCCAGACAGCCACTGACTGTCCAGGCATGCTGAGAGTTTAGCAACAGCTGGAGGCACCCTGTTTGGGAATCACTGGTGTAGAATACACCTATATCCACCCCTATGCAAATCCCCAATTTAGTCTTCAAATGCGCATGGCACGCTCTCACTTTGGATCCCTGTCTTATTTCAAGGAAACAGTTAAGGGCCACATGTGGGGTATTTCCGTACTCTGGAGGAATTGCATTACAAATTTTGGGGGGCTTTTCTCCTTTTACCCCTTATGGAAAGGAAAAGTTGGGGTCTACACCAGCCTGTTAGTGTAAAAAAATTTGGGGAGCATTTTCCCCTATTACCCCTTGTAAAAATGTAAAATTTGGGGGGGAAACTGCATTTTTGTGAAAAAAAAATTCATTTACACATCTGACTTTAACAAAAAGTCGTCGAACACCTGTGTGGTGTTAAGGCTCACTGGACCCCTTGTTACGTGCCTTAAGGGGTGTCGTTTCCTAAATAGTAAGTCATGTGGGGTGTTTTTTGCTGTTATGGCACCTTAGGGGCTTCCTAAATGCGACATGCCCCCCAAAAAAACATTTCAGCAAAATTCTCTCTCCAAAAGCCAAATGTGACTCCTTCTCTAAGCATTGTAGTGCGCCAGAAGAACACATGACGTCAACATATGGGATATTTCCATACTCAGCAGAAATGGGGTTACAAATTTTGTCCTATTACCTCTTATAAAAATTGTAAATTTGGGGGGGGGGGGGGGGGGGGGGCAGCATTTTAGTGAAAAAATAAATTCATTTACACCTGTAGGGTGTTAAGGCTTGCTGGACCCCTTGATATGTGCCTTAAGGGGTGTAGTTTCCAAAATAGTATGCCATGTGTTTTTATTTATTTTATTTTTTTGCTGTAATGGCACCATAGGGGCTTCCTAAATGTGACATGCCCCCAAAAAAACATTTCAGCAAAATTCACTCTCCAAAATCCCATTGTAGCATCTTCCCTTCTGAGCCCTCTAGTGCACCCACAGAACACTTTAAAGGGGTATTCCAGGAAAAAACTTTTTTTTATATATCAACTGGTTCCAGAAAGTTAAACAGATTTGTTAATTACTTCTATTAAAAAATCTTAATCCTTTCAGTACTTATGACCTTCTGAAGTTAAGGTTGTTCTTTTCTGTCTAAGTAATCTCTGATGACACGTGTCTCGGGAAACGCCCAGTTTAGAAGCAAATTCCCATAGCAAACCTCTTCTAAACTGGGCGTGTCCCGAGACACGTGTCATCAGAGATTACTTAGACAGAAAAGAACAACCTTAACTTCAGAAGCTCATAAGTACTGAAAGGATTAAGATTTTTTAATAGAAGTAATTTACAAATCTTTTTTATATATCAACTGGCTCTTGAAAGTTAAACAAAGTTTTTTCCTGGATAACCCCTTTAAGTTCACATATGAGGTATTTGCTTACTCGAGGGAAATGGGGTTACAAATTTTGGGGGAGTTTTCTCCTTTTACCCCTCAAAAATTCAAAAAATTGGGTCTTCAAGAACATGTGAGTGTAAAAAATGAAGATTTATAATTTCCTCCTTCACTTTGCTGCTATTCATGTGAAACACCTAAAGGGTTAGTTAATAAACTTTCTGAATGTCATTTTGAATACTTTGAGGGGTGCAGTTTTTATAATGGGGTAATTTATGGTGTATTTCTAATATGAAGGCCCCTCAAAATCCACTTCAAAACTGAACTGGCCCCTGAAGAATTCAGATTTTAATAATTGTGTGAAAAACTTGAAAATTTCTGCTGAACTTTGATGCCCTCTGATGTCTTCCAAAAGTAAAAATATGTCAACTTTATGATGCCAACATATTGTAGATATATTGTATATGTGAATAAATAATTTATTTGGTATGTCTATTTTCCTTACAAGCAGAGAGCTTTGAAGTTCGAAAAATGCAGAATTTTCAAAATTTTTCATGACATCTTGGAATTTTTCACCAAGAAATGATGCAAGTGACCCCGTGTCATATCGGGTCGGTCCCGGCGGCGATCAACGGGGTGATGCCCTGTATTAACCCTTCAGACGCAGCGATCAAAGCTGACCGCCGCATCTGAAGCGAAAGTGAAAGTATCCCGGCTGCTCAGTTGGGCTGTTCGGGACCACCGCGGTGAAATCGCGGCGTCCCGAACAGCTTACAGGACACCGGAAGGGACCTTACCTGCCTCCTCGGTGTCCAATCGGCGATTGACTGCTCCATGCCTAAGATCCAGGCAGGAGCAGTCAAGTGCCGATAACACTGATCACAGGCGTGTTAATACACGCCAGTGATTTGTGTAAAAGATCAGTGTGTGCAGTGTTATAGGTCCCTATGGGAGCTATAACAATGAAAAAAAAAAAGTTAAAAAAAAAAGGTTAATAAACATCATTTAACCCCTTCCCTTAAAAAAAAGTTTAAATCACCCCCCTTTTCTTATTCAAAAAATAAAAGTGTAAATAAAAATAAACATATGTGGTATCGCCGCGTGCGTAAATGTCCGAACTATAAAAATATATTGTTAATTAAACCGCACTGTCAATGGTGTACACGTAAAAAAAAATTCCAAAGTCAAAAAAAAGCTTATTTTTGGTCACTTTTTACACCATTAAAAAATGAGAGAAAAAAGTGATCAAAAAGTCAGAACAAAAATGGTACCGATAAAAACTTCAGATCACAGCGCAAAAAATGAGCCCTTATACCACCCTGTACGTGGAAAAATAAAAAAAGTTATAGGGGTCAGAAGAGGACATTTTTAAACGTATAAATTTTCCTGCATGTAGTTAGGATTTTTTCCAGAAGTACAAGAAAATGAAACCTGTATAAGTAGGGTACCATTTTAACCGCATGGACCTACAGAATAATGATAAGGTGCCATTTTACCGAAATATATGCACTGCGTAGAAACGGAAGCCCCCAAAAGTTACAAAATGGCATTTTTTCTTCGATTTTGTCGCACAATGATTTTTTTTCAGTTTCTCTGTGGATTTGTGGGTAAAATGACTAATGTCACTGCAAAGTAGAATTGGTGACGCAAAAAATAAGCCATAATATGGATTTTTAGGTGGAAAATTTAAAGGGTTATGATTTTTAAAAGGTAAGGAGGAAAAAACGAAAATGCAAAAACTGAAAATCCCTGCGTCCTTAAGGGGTTAAGGTATAGATATTATTAAATAATTTTAGGCGATTATGTTATGATGCAGGTAGTAAAATGGAAAACAATCAAGTCTTGCAATTTTCACACTAGCCACTAAGCCTAAAAATGAACAGACTTCCTGTTGCGTACAAATCAATTCATGCAGTCTCCTCCTTAGGCTATGTTAACACATCGGAATGTCCGCTAGGTGCTTGGACCACGAGAGAATGAGCCATCTCATAGACTGCTATGTATTCCGTGCAGAGTCCTCAGAAAGAATGAACATGATCATTTTTTCTGCGGACGTGGAAAACGCAATTTCTGTGGCGGAAACATCTGTCGCGGAAATCCCGCTGTGTACACAGCACAGTAGAATCCCATTGAATTCAATAAGACTCTGCTGCAGCGGAATCTCCATGCTGAATTCCAATGCGGAATCCGGCACGGAAACTTCGATGTGTTAACATGGCCTTACCATCACAGACAGGTTTACAGTGAAAGGTGACCAGTAGGTAGATCAGACACCATTCACAACAGCTGTTCCTCAGAGTCCAGCCTTCCCCCTCTCTTCAGAATGACCTCTGCACAGGTCACAGAGCATGTCTAGAAACCATTGTCACAATTGTAATGACCCAAGGAGTTAAGTCAATTTGTACCTAAAATGAACCAATCAAAACAACAAGTTATCCCACAAAAAAAATAAAAAATCAAGCAGCTATATTGATGAAAAAAAAGATTTGAAAAAATTTAAAACATAAATGTTATAGCTCTCAAAATCCAGCATCACAAAAATGCAGAAACACACACACACACACACACACACACACACATATATTTATATTTGTAAACATACTAAAACTTAAGAAAAACCTTTATATATCTAGTAATGCAGATTTGGTGACAACCCACAGAATACAGGTATAATGTTACGTTATTCAAAGTAAAAGGCAGGGAAAAAAGCAAAAAAAAAAAAAAAGATTATGCTGTTTTTTTTTTTTGTATTCCGTAGTAAAAGTTAAAGGGGTTGTCCGCTGCCCTGCCTTCAGGAGCTCCGCTCGCAGCGTCCGGAAGTTCATTCCTCCGAACGCTGTGTGCGGGCTTCCGTGTTCAAGGCCGCCCCCTCGTGACGTCATGACCGCCCCCTCAATGGAAGTCTATGGGAAGGGGTGTGACAGCGGGGCAGCGGACAACCCCTTTAATGAAATGTTGATCACCAAAAAAACAAATCATCTAGCCGAAAACAAGCCCTTTTACCATTAAAACGATGGAAAAACAGAAAAGGTTATGGTTCTTGGAAAGCATGAAGAAAAAAACTAAAAATGTAAATAAAATAGCTGGATCATCAAGGCCAAAAAGAGGGTGGGTCTTCAAAGTGGGTCTCCAAAGAGGTCAAAGGGGTACTCCGCCCCTAGACATCTTATCCCTATCCAAAGGATAGGGGATAAGATGTCTGACCGCTGGGGACCCCGCGATCTCTGCTGCGGCACACCAGACATCCGTGCCAGATGATTGGTGATGCGGGGCAGAGGCTCGTGACGTCACGGCTACGCCCCCTCAATGCAAGTCTATGGGAGGGGGCATTGCGGCCATTGACTCGCTCCGGGTGCAGCAGGGAGACCCCGGATCCCTTGGCTAGGGGATAAGATGTCTAGGGGCAGAGTACCCCTTAAAGACATCGGACGTAAATGTACGTCATGGTGCGGTGGTACTTAACGCACTAGGAAGTACATTTACATCATGAACATGAACATGCACTTCAGTAGCCAGGGACCTGCCGGTAGTGGCGGACATCAACGATCGCGCTGATGTCCACCATTAACCCCTCAGATGCTGTGATCAATACAGATGACGCAATCTGCGGAAGGTGCGGCACTTCGTTCCAAAGATTCGTCAGATACCTGTGGGGTGTAAATTCTCACTGCACCCATTATTACATTCCGTGAGGGGTGTAGTTTCCAAAATGGGGTCACATGTGGGTGTGTTTTTTTTTTGCGTTTGTCAGAACCGCTGTAACAATCAGCCACCCCTGTGCAAATCACCTCAAATGTACATGGCGCACTCTCCCTTCTGGGCCTTGTTGTGTGCCCCCAGGGCACTTTGAGCCCACATATGGAGTATCTCCGTACTCGGGAGAAATTGCGTTACAAATTTTGGGGGGTGTTTTTCCCTTTTACCTCTTGTGAAAATGAAAAGTATAGGGCAACACCAGCATGTTAGTGTAAAAATGTTTATTTTTTTACACTAACATGCTGGTGTAGACCCCAACTGTTCCTTTTCATAAGGGGTAAAAGGAGAAAAAGCCCCCCAAAATTTGTTAGGCAATTTCTCCCGAGTACGGCAATACCCCATATGTGACCCTATACTGTTGCCTTGCAATACAACAGGGCTCCAAAGTGAGAGCGCCATGCGCATTTGAGGCCTGAATTAGGGACTTGAATAGGGGTGGACATAGGGGTATTCTATGCCAGCGATTCCCAAACAGGGTGCCTCCAGCTGTTGTAAAACTCCCAGCATGCTTGGACAGTCAATTGCTGTCCAGAAATGCTGGGAGTTTTTGTTTTGCAACAGCTGGAGGCTCCATCTTAGAAACACTGCCGTACAATACGTTTTTCATTTTTATTGGGGAAGGGGGGTGGTAGGGGGGGGCAGTGTACGTATGTATATGTACTGTTTTACTCTTTATTTTATGTTAGGGTAGTGTAGTGTTTTTAGGTTACATTCACACTGGTGGCAGATTACACTGAGTCTCCCGCTAGGAGTTTGTGCTGTGGCAGAAAATTTGCTGCAGCTCAAACTTGAAGCGGGGAACTCACTGTAATCTGCCGCCAGTGTGAATGTAGCCTGCACATTCACATGGGAGGGGGGTCAAAACTACAACTCCCAGCATGCACTGACAGACCATGCATGCTGGGAGTTGTCGTTTTGCAACAGCTGGAGGCACACTGGTTGGAAAACCTTGAGTTAGGTTCTATGAAACTACAACTCCCAGCATGTTCTGATTGCGGAAGGGCATGCTGGGAGATGTAGTTATGCAATGGCTGGAGGCATGCAATTACAACTCCCAGCATGCCAAGACAGCCTTATGCTGTTCCTGAATGTTGGGAGTTGTAGTTTTGCAAGATTTAGAGGGGTTCAGGTTGTAAATCACTGTCCAGTGGTTTCTAAACTGTGGCCCTGGTTTCTAAACAGCTGTCTGGGCATGCTGGGAGTTGTAGTTTTGCAACATCTGGAGGGCCACGGTTTAGAGACCACTGTAAACTGTGGCACTCCAGATGTTGCTAGGCAACAACTCACCTGGCAGGACCCGGATGCTGAGTCCCTGGACAGTTCCCCCGTTTTGCCCGGACACCAATAGGTGGGCAAAGCGGGGGAACCGAACTTTAACCCCCCCTCCCGCGGTCTACTATCGGTCGGTCGCTCCGGCCGAACAATAGCAGGAATAGGAGGGATGGCACCCTCTGCCACCAAACTCCTACCCCTTCAGGGGGATCGAGGGTGTCTGACACCCCCGATCCCTCTTATTTTCTGGGTCACCAGTGACCCGTATGACCCGGAATAGCGCAGATCGCAGGTTTGAATTGACCTGCGATTTGCGCCCATCGCGGTCATGGGGGGGTCTCAGGACCCCCCTCGGCGATGTGCCGGGATGCCTGCTGTTAGAGAACAGCAGTCATCCCAGCCCGATCACCGCTACCGGTGACGCGGCGCTCCCGGAAACCCGCGACGTACATGTACGTCGCCGCGCGCCAAGTGACACTTCGCGGCGCCATACATGTACATCGCTCATCGATAAGGGGTTAAATAATAGGTTTCCCTATTGAAAATGAATTGGAAAGGTAAAATCTGCATCAAATCCACAACAAAATCTACAATCTTCATGTGGATTTGCTGCAGATATTTCCACAAGTTAGTAGAGTTTGCTATGAAAACAATTCTTGTCAATTACTGTACATAAACTTCCCTTATATCTCTCCAATCCTGTCCATTGCATCAGGGCATAACCTGTATGTCAAAGCTTCCACCCATGGCATCTATACATGGCTTCCACCCATGGCATCTATACAGTTAAATGGGCACGGTCACCAAACTTTTATTATTGATATGTTGTAGTACTTATGTACTACAACATCTCTAATATAAATCCATGAATTTTTTTTTCATTAAAATAGTTTATTTTAATTTTGAAAACCAGCCACAAGGGGTCTCCCTCCTACCTCCCCCCCCCCCCCCTTCTCTATATTATTGTTCCCCATCCACTCTAAAACAACCACTATGTAACGTACCGAGCAGGCTCCTGTGTTTGCTAACGCTGTCTGCGTCGTCCTCATTGCAGCACAGCTAGACTCCGCCCACCGACGTACAAGCATAGAGTCTTCTATGTGCGGCAGTGGTCACACCACTAGAAGTTTGCACTGTGTCTGCCATTGCGACTGCGGTCAGTGTTCTGTGACCGTGGTGGCAACGGCACAAAGGCAGATGCAGTGCAAGCACTGGCGGCCAATGCAGCAGGCCGCCACTGTGCAGCAGGCCGCAAATGGCCTGCAGGACGGGAGTTTGAGACCCCTGACGTAAAGTGTTCTGTGGGCACAAAACAGGGCGCAGAAGAGAAGGAGCGCCATTGGGATTTTGGTGAGAGAGTTTGTCTGGAATTCAAATCAATCATGTGACCCCATTTTGGAAATAACACCCCTTACGGAATGTAATAAGAAGTGCAGTGAGCATTTACACCCCACAGGGGCCTGACAGATTTTTTGAACAGTGGGCTGTGCAAATGAAAAATAAAATTTTTCATTTTCGCGGACCACTATTCCGAAAATCTGTCAGGCACCTGTGGGGTGTAAATGCTCACTGCATCACATTCCCTGAGGGGTGTAGTTTCCAAAATTGGGTCACATGTGGGTTTTGCTCCCCCAAAATGTGTAACACAATTTCTCCCGAGTACGGAAATACCCCATGTGTGGCACTAAACTGTTGCCTTGAAATACTACAGGGCTGTGAGGCGTGAGAGAACGCCATGCGCATTTGAGGCCTAAATTAGTTATTTGCATAGAGGCGGCTGAGGATATGTTCAGACGGTGGAATGTCCATACGGAAAATTTCCGTGCGGACATTCCATTGAAAGCTGAGCACTGGCAAAACATGCCGGCGCTATGAGTGCTCGGAAGTGCACTGTCTCATAGACGGCAATGCATTTCTGTGTGGACTCCGCAGAAAGAATAGACATGTCAATGCTTACTGCGGACTCCTCCATTGGGATTTTTGCCGCTGAAACATCTGTAGCGGAAATTCTGCCGTGTGCACAAGAAAGCATCGGGGTGCTGGGCCGCAAAAGTTAGTTTGAGCCGCCAAACTGAGAAAGTCCTCGTTGAAAAAAAACGTAAAGTCCATGTGTAGTGTTTTTTACGTATACTGTAGGCTTTTTTGCGGTGCAGGTTTTTTGCACTTTTTGAAGAGCTTTTGCAGTCCGTGCCACCAGCGACTGTTCTGCTCTGTGTGGACAGACCGTACCCGGTGTACAGACTGCTGATCAGTGAGCTGTTACTGACTGTTTTTGGGTGCAGGTTTTTTTTTTTTTACTTTTTTTGGGGTGTTTGTGGTCCGTGCCATCAGCGACTGTTATGCGCTGTGTGGCCGGACCGCAAACTCCCCCCCCAAAACAAGAAAGAAAAAAAATCCCTGTACCCCAAAAAAAGTGCTAAATAAATCACTGATCAGCAATCAGAGCAGTCTGTACACAGGGTACGGTCCTGCCACACAGCACAGAACAGACGCTGGTGGTACGGAGGACTGCAAAAGCTCCTCAAAAAGTGCAAAAACAAAAAACCTGCACCGCAAAAAAAATCCTACAGTAAACTTAAAAAAACACTACACTGTCTCTGGTGGGACGGACCGCATACGCCCCCCTGACAGCGCTCCGCACCCCCCCCCCAAAAAAGAAAAAAAAATGCACCCCATAAAAAGCTAGGAGCAGGCATCAGACCAGTGGTCGCCAAAGTGTGGCCCTCCAGATTTTGCAAAACTACAACTCCCAGCATGCCCCGACAGCTGTTGCCTGTCTGGGCATACTGGAAGTTGTAATTTTCTAACATATGGATGGCCACAGTTTAGTGACCACTACATAGTGGTCTCCAAACTGTAGTCCTCCAGAAGTTGCAAAACTACAACTCCTAGCATGCCCAGACAGTCTGTTGGGAGTTGTAGTTTTCCAACTACTAGAGGGCGAGGACTTACCCGCTCTGTCTTTGCTGCCGACGCCTGGAGTTCCACGCATCTGCCGGGACCTCCGTGCACCGCCAATCCCGCCGCACCCGATCGCTGCGCGGGTTAATCAGGCGGAAGTAGTCTCCCACCGGACACACCAGGCATTGAGCTGGTGAGCGTATTGTTATTGAATGGCAAATATATATGGCGGAATGCGCAAAGGTATCGCGTCATCCGCCATATATATACAGCATTCTGCGGGAAGGGGTTAATACTACATTGTGGTACAGGAACTACTCACTTCCACACTGCTTTACACATGTGTGGGATGGTATACATACAGGGATCACTTTATAACATCCAAGCAGATATTGCATAAATCGACATGTTCCTTGTCAATGTCCATTTTACATACAATAAATCTGATAACCCCATTAATGCAAAGAATAAAAGCAGACAATCAGTACCTCCATCTTTTTTTTTGTCCATAACTTTCTTGAGAAGCCATTTTTTGGTTTCTTCTTTTACGTCCTTAGCAAGTTCTATTACCACCAGTGGTTTGAATTCTGGCTCTAGAAGATAATTCTCCGATACCAAGCCTCTCTTCATTTTAACATGAGATCTGTGAAGTAAAAGCAAAGTAAAAGCACATATACTCAAATAAGCACTTCATGTGGCGGTCGACACCCGCTACCTGGCCGGAGAGCCTGGCCCCTGTACAGAGAGATCGCAGGGGGCCCCAGCGGTCGGACCCCCCGCGATCTCAAACTTATCCCCTATCCTTAGGATAGGGGATACGTTTTTCACCACTGGACAACCCCTTGAAGCACAGTCACCATCACTAGGCCTACAGCACCATTTGTTTTATTCCAGCACAGTTGCATTTATACTTTTTATTACAGTAACTAACCATGTGATCACCAGTCTGACTCTCCAAAATCTTTCAGTTCTTAATGTGTTAGAACAGGGTGTCAGTTTTGGGTCAGCCAATTTCCTTTGAACTACAGTATGACATCATCACCAAGCTCTCATATCCCAACTCTCCCAACTTAACTCCATCTGCTAATGTGGCATTTTAACGGTTCCAGCAAAAACCCTAAGGCTGGGTTTATACTGCAGAATTTGTGGGCAGAATCTCTGCCTAAGATCGAGCTGGCGGTGCTAGGACCAAACAGACTGCATTGCAGCCCCCATAGACTGCAAATCATTTCTGGGTGGATCTTTTCGGAGACCTGCTCAGAAATAAATTGCCATCTATGGGGATGGCAATGTTGTCCGCGTGGTCCTAGTGCCGCTGGCTCGATCTCCGGCAGAAATTCTGTCCAGAAATTCCACAGTGTGAACCTAGCCGAAATGTACATTCACACGGCCGTATTACCTGCGGAATTTCGCAAGCGAATTTGCTGCTAAGAATCCGCAGGGGATTTTGCTACCATTGACATATTTGTCACTATTGCAGATTTTCTGTTGACCCATTAAAGTCAATGGTAGCAAAATCCGCTGCGGAAGTTCCGCAGGTAATCATCCCTTGTAAACGTACCCTAAATGTAGAAAAAGCTTGAAAAATGCAGTAAAAATTCAACAATGTGAACAAAGCCTTAAGATTTCAAATATTTATTAACCCCTTAAGGACATAAATGTATGCCGTAAATGTACAGCACTGCTTAGCGCATTTTTGCGCACATTGCCGTACATTTACAGAGCGGTGTTCCGGGATCGCCATGTCACCAGACAGGGTGATCAGGCTGGGAGGGCTGCTGTTATCTAACAGCAGCCATCCCGGCATATCGCCCAGGGGGGTCCTGTGAGCACACCATGTCGGCGACCGCCGCAAATCGCCGGTCAATTCAGACAGGCGATATGCGTTGATTCCAGGTCATATGGGTCTCCAGTGACCCGGTAAATAAGGGGGATCCCGGTCCCACTGAAGGGATAGGAGTTAGTTGGCAGGAGTGCCACCCCTCCTATCCCTGCTATTGGCAGGTCAGAAGCGACCTACCAAAATTCAGTTCCCCCGTTCTGCCCACCGACAGTAATATGGGCAGAACGGGGGAACTGTTCTGTGACCGGCGGCAGCGACAATTGAGGTCCCTTACCGGCGATCGGCGGCGGCAATCCTCTCCCCCCTGGTGTAGCAATCCTACGGAAACCGGTGAGTTGCCAAGCAACATTTAGAGGGCTACAGTTTGGAGACCACTATATAGTGGTCTCTCAATTGTAGCCCTACAGATGTTGCATAACTACAAATCCCAGCATGCCCACACAGCAAACTGCTGTGTTTACATGCTGGGATTTGTAGTTTTGCAACAGCTGGAGGGCTACAGTTTGGAGATCACTGTGCGGTGGTTTCTAAACTGTGGCCCTCTAAATCTTGCAAAACTACAACTCCCAGCATGCACGAACAGCAAACGGCTGTCTCGCCATGTTGGGAGTTGTAGTTTTGCAACAGCTGGAGGCACACTGGTTGGAACATACTGAGTTAAGTAATAGAACCTAACAGAAGCTTTTCCAACCAGTGTGCCTCCAGCTGTTGCGAAACTACAACTCCCAGCATGCACGGTCTGTCAATACATGCTGGGAGTTGTAGTTTTGCAACAGCTGGAGGTACTCAACTACAACTCCCAGTATGGCGAGACAGCCGTTTTCTATTAGTGCATGCTGTGAGTTGTAGTTTAGCTAGATTTAGAGGGCCACGGTTTAGAAACCACCGCACAGTGATCTCCAAACTGTGGCCCTCCAGATGTTGCAAAACTACAAATCCCAGCTTGCACAGACAACAAACTGCCATTTGGGCATGCTGGGAATAGTAGTTTTGCAAGATCTAGAGGGCCACAGTTTAGAGATAACTGCACAGTGATCTCCAAACTGTAGCTCTCCTGCTGTTGCAAATCCCAGCATGCCCACACAGCAGTTTGCCCCTATTAAAATGAAAAACTTATCGTACGGCAGTGTTTCCAAACCAGAGCCTCCAGCTGTTGCAAAACAACAACTCCTAGCATTTCCGGACAGCCACTGACTGTCCAGGCAATCTGGGTGTTTAGCAACAGCTGGAGGCACCCTGTTTGGGAATCACTAATACCCCTATGCAATCCCTAATATAGTCCTCAAATGCTCAGGGCGCTCTCTCACTTTGGAGGCCTGTCGTATTTCAAGGAAACAGTTAAGGGCCACATATGGGGTATTTCCGTACTCGGGAGCAATTACCTTACAAATTTTGGGGGGGCTTTTTCTCCTTTTACCCCTTATGAAAAGGAAAGGTTGGGGTCTACACCAGCCTGTTAGTGTTAAAAAATAAAAATAACACTAAAATGCTGGTGTTGCCCCATACTTTTTATTTTTACAAAAGGTGAAAGGAAAAAAAGACCCCCAAAATTTGTAACGCAATTTCTCCTGCATACGGAAATACTCCATATGTGGGGGAAAACTGCTCTGCAGATGCACAACAAGGCTCAGAAGTGAGAGTGCCATGTACATTTGAGACCTAAATTGGTGATTTGCACAGGGGTGACTGATTTTACAGTGGTTCTGACACAAACGCAAAAAAAATAAATAGCCACGTGTGACCCCATTTTGGAAACTACACCCCTCACAGAACGTAACAAGGGGTATAGTGAGCCTTAACACCCACAGGTGTTTGACGAATTTTCATTACAGTTGGATGGGAAAATGAAAAAAAAAAAAAATAATAATAATTTTTTAACTAAAATGCTGGTGTAAATTTTTCATTTTCACATGGGAAAATAGGAAAAAAAAGCCCCTCAAAATTTGTAACCCAATTTCTTCTGAGTAAGAACATACTCCATATGTCGATGTAAAGTGCTCTGCTGGCGAACTACAATGCTCAGAAGAGAAGGAGCACCACTGGGCTTTTAGAGAGAAAACTTGTCCGGAATTGAAGATCACGTGTGTTTACAAAGCCCCCATAGTGCCAGAACAATGGACTCCACCTAAACGTGACCCCATTTTGGAAACTACACCCCTCATGTAATGTAATAAGGGGTTTACGCCCCACAGGTGTCTGACAGATTTTTGGAACAGTGGTCCGTTACAATTTTTTCATTGTAGGTTTCATTTGCTCAGCCCACTGTTCCAAAGATCTGTCAAACGCCAGTGGGGTGTAAATGCTCACTGCCCCCCTTATTAACCCCTTAAGGACGTATGAGTACGTCCTTGGTCCCGCTCCCGTGATATAACGCGGGGTCCCACGGTGACCCCGCATCATATCACGGCGGGCCCGGCGTCATAGTGAAGCCGGGACCCGGCCGCTAATAGCGCGCAGCACTGATCGTGGTGCCACGCGCTATTAACCCTTTAGCCGCGCGCTCAAAGCTGAGCCACGTGGCTAAAAGTGAAAGTAAAAACTGCCGGTTAGCTCAGTGGGCTGTTCGGGATAGCCTGGGCGAAATCGCGGCATCCCGAACAGCTTGCAGGACAGCCGTAGGGTCCCTACCTGCCTCCTCGCTGTCCGATCACCGAATGACTGCTCAGTGCCTGAGATCCAGGCATGAGCAGTCAAGCGGCAGAATCATCGATCACTGGTTTCCTATGAGAAACCAGTGATCAATGTGAAAGATCAGCGTGTGCAGTGTTATAGGTCCCTATGGGAGCATTAGCACTGCAAAAAAAAAAAAGTAAAAAAAAAAAGTGAATAAAGATCATTTAACCCCTCCCCTATTAAAAGTTTGAATCACCCCCCTTTTCCCATAAAAAAAAAAACTGTGTAAATAAAAATAAACATATGGTAACACCGCGTCTCCGAATTATAAAAATATATCGTTAATTAAACCGCACGGTCAATGGCGTACGGCGCAAAAAAATTCCAAAATCCAAAATAGTGCATTTTTATTTTTGGTCACTATTTAGATAATTTAAAAATGAATAAAAAGCAATCAATAAGTCCTAGCAATGCAAAAATGGTACCGTTAAAAACTTCAGATCACAGCGCAAAAAATGAGCCCTCATACCGCCCGACACGCGGAAAAATAAAAAAGTTATAGGGGTCAGAATATGACAATTTTAAACGTATTAATTTTCCTGCATGTAGCTATGAATTTTTCCAGAAGTACAACAAAATCAAACCTATATAAGTAGGGTATCATTTTAATCGTATGGACCTACAGAATAAAGTTAAGGTGTCATTTTTACCGAAAAATGTACTACGTAGAAACGGAAGCCCCCAAAATTTACAAAACTGGGTTTTTTTTCTTTCAATTTTGTCGCACAATGACTTTTTTTCTGTTTCACCGTAGATTTTTAGGCAAAATGACTGATGTCATTACAAAGTAGAATTGGTGGCACAAAAAATAAGCAATCATATGGATTTTTAGGTGCAACATTGAAAGAGTTATGATTTTTTAAAGGCAAGGAGCAAAAAACGAAAGTGCAAAAACGGAAAAAACCCCGGTCCTTAAGGGGTTAAATTCTGTGAGGGGTGTAGTTTCCAAAATGGGGTCACATGTGGGGGGTCCACTGTTCTGGCACCACGGGGGGGCTTGGTAAACGCACATGGTCCCCCAACTTCCATTCCAACCAAATTCTCTCTCCAAAAGCCCAGGGGCGCTACTCCTCTTCTGAGCATTGTAGTGCGCCAGCAGAGCACTTGACATCCACACATGGGGTATTTCCATACTCCTACTCCTATTACCCCTTGTAAAAATGTAAAATTTGGGGGGGGGGGGGACTGCATTTTAGTGAAAAAAAAAATTTCACTTACACATCTGTCTGTAATGAAAAGTCATCCAACACCTGTGAGGTGTTAAGGCTCACTGTACCCCTTGTTATGTCTTTTTTGTTTTTGTTTTTGCTGTTCTTGCACCATAGGGGCTTCCTAAATGCGACATGCCCCCCAAAAACCATTTCAGCAAAATTTGCTTTCCAAAAGCCAAATGTGACTCCTTCACTTCTGGGCTTGTAGTTCGCCTGCAGAGCATTTAACGTCCTAACATGGGGTATTTCCATACTCCTAGGAGATGGGGGTTACAAATTTTGGGCGGCATGTTCTCCTATTACCCCTTGTAAAAATTTTAAATTTGGGGGAAAAGCAGCATTTTAGTGAAAAAAAAATAATAATTTACACATCCAACTTTAATGAAAAGTCGTCAAACACCTGTGGGGTGTTAAGGCTCACCGTTCCCCTTGTTACATTCCTTGAGGGGTGTAGTTTCCAAAATAGTATGCCATGTGGGGGGTTTTAGAAAAACTCACTCTCCAAAATCCCATTGTCGCTCCTTCCCTTCTGGGCCCTCGTGTGCACCCGAAGACCACTTGACATACACATATGAGGTATTTCCTTACTCGAGAGAAATTGGGTTACAAATTTTAGGAAGATATCTCTCCTTTTACCCCTTGTAAAAATTAAAAACTGGGTCTACAAGAACATGCGAGTGTAAAAAATGAAGATTTTGAATTTTCTCCTTCACTTTGCTGCTATTCCTGTGAAACACCTAAAGGGTTAACACACTTACTGAATGTAGTTTTGAATACTTTGAGGGGTGCAGTTTTATAATGGGGTATTTCTAATATGAAGGCCATTCAAATCCACTTCAAAACTGAACTGGTCCCTGAAAAATTCAGATTTTAAAAATTTTGTGAAAAATTAGAAAATTGATGCTGAACTTTGAAGCCCTCTGATGGCTTCCAAAAGTAAAAACATGTCAACTTTATGATGCAAACACAAACTAGACATATTGTATATGTGAATCAATATATAATTTATTTGGGATGTCCATTTTCCTTATAAGCAGAGAGTTTCAAAGTAAAAAAAAAAAAAAAGCAAAATTTTCAACATTTTCATAAAATTTTGGAATTTTTCACCAAGAAATTATGCAAGAATCAATGAAAATTTACCACTAACATGAGGTAGAATATGTCATGAAAAGACAATCTCAGAATCAGAATGAAAAGTAAAAGCATCCCAGAGTTATTAATGCTTAAAATGACAGATGTCAGATTTGGTCAGATTGTGGTCAGATGTGGTCAGATTTGCAAAAAAGGGCTGCATCCTTAAGGTGAAAAGGAGCTGCATTCTTAAGGGGTTAAAACACTCACCTCATGGCAAGATTTCTCAAAAAAAAAAAAAATCAATAAGAAAGCACTTCAAAACTGCTCATAATGTGAACTGACCTCAGCCTACTTATGAGTCTTATCAATTCACCTGGCTAAACTCCAGTACTAGTAGCCTGATTAGATAAATTGGTACAATAATCAAACACCCCACCAAATCTCTCTGCACAGCCAGTGGATTCATGGGAAACATAGGCTGCATTACAGAACCATGTCAGCAAAGAATTTACATTCAAAAATTTAGCCTATCCCATGTCTGTCACTTTAGCAAGAGGTAAGGAAAAGGCATACACAAGAACCTCTACGGTTCATCTCTTATAATAGCCTAAGCTGCACCAAATAAGCAAAAAAACCTTTCCCAGAATGCTTTTGAAGAAGAGAGACACTTGTGGAAAAATAACAGAAATAAGGTAGAATGTTCTTCAGAGGTCTCTGACAATTCTGAGAGGGCAAAAAACATTGGCAAAGCGAATCTATGTATTTGCAGCAATAACCATTTCATGTCACAGGCTGCATTTATCTTTTAGATTAAGTATATGAGTTTTGCAAAGTATTCATATTACTGTATGTAACAATTAGGCCAGGTTCACAGGATAGTGTGAAGTACCTAGCCTAATTGTTACATACAGTGATATGGATACTTTGCAAAACTCATACACTTAATCTAAAAGATAAATGCAGCCTATGACATGAAATGGTTATTGCTGAATTTCTGTCCGTAATTCAGCTTATGAATTTCAGTCAGAAATTATGATGTAGCAGAATCCCCTTGCTTACAATGGGATTCTGCTTTACAGTGCACACTACTGAATTTAAGCGGCAGATATTCCACTGCCAAAAGAATGAGCTTGCTTGCTTACACTACAGTCTATGGGCATTCTTCTTGGCTTCTTTTTGTCTAGGTGCCTAGCCCTAGCCTATTCTAACCACTGCTCTGTCTTCAAATGGGTTATCCAGCACTAGAAAAGCAGAGATGATTTCTACCAAAAAAAAACAAAAAAAAAACGCACCACATTTGTCTGCAGGTGAGGTGTGGTATTCTCAGTAAAGAAGTAGGGCAAATTGGCACTCCTGCAGCTTGTAGCCATTAGACATACACTTGATGTTGACCACGAGGAACCTAACCTAATCCTGATGTATGGGGTGCAGGTACAATCCAAGCAATGGAGTATATACAAAAGAAATAAAGGCAACTGCACTCACCATTCAGTGATAGGAATTTCTTTGCTGTAGTCCGTAAGGCATTGACAGTAATGTGACAGGTATACAATAGAGCCGGAGGCAGTGGTAGTAACAGGACAGAACTGTTTTGCAATGTAAATGTGCTTCCACAAGCCGACACCTGGTGTCTCTCTATGCGCAAGCGCATCATATACGAGAAGCGCCAGAAACAACAAAGACAGGTAAGTCATGTGATCACATTAGAATACATAGAAAAAAGTATATATAAATATAACAAATTACTAAATATTAAACCTTTTATGGGGCACTTATCTTAGGAGCATTGATAGCAGCGTATAATCAAAACTGGCAGGTGTTATATAAGAGGGTGCTGAATTTGTTGCGATCGTTGAAGCCTAAGGCTCCTGTCGCATCTAACTTAATAATCCAGCGCGCTTCCTTTTGAAGCAGAGCTGCGTCTCTGTCACCTCCTGGCGGTAATGGATAAACTCTTTCTAAACCTGCAAATTTTAATAAGGTAACATCACTGTTATGGATTTGTCTCATATGAGAAATAAGACGAGGAACTCTTCTTATGGATCTAAAGGGTTCGCAAATGCGAACTTGTAACGGGCGGATAGTTTTGCCGATGTAAAAGAAGCCGCAGGAGCAGATCAATGTGTACACTACAAAGGAGGTACGGCATGTTTTTAATTGACTATGGGGGAGATGTATCATTGCATTTAGACCATTTTTCACGTTTCCAAATTTTGCGCAATTGCGCTTTTTTTGCATAGAGTTGTGTTTTTTTTGGTGGACAGTTTTCTAAAGTTGTCACCAGTTTGGTCTACCGTATACCACCTAATCCAGTGGACTGGTATGTATCAATTGCACAAAAAAAAGTAGATTTTTTTTTTTGCGCAATTGCGCTTTTTTTTTGCAAGATAAGTAGTTTAACCTAACAGTGCAAGCAAGGACTCGTAGAAAATGGCAGACGGTGGAAGATGCACTAGCCGTCTTTCAGCACTGCAGTACTACAACTACTCCCATCATGGGACAGAATCTGTCCCATAATGGGAGTTGTAGTACCGCAGCGCTGAGAGATGCACATCCCCCGTCTACGGGACTCTATTGCGACTGTTAGGACTACTATTCCCATCATGGACAGACTCTGTCCATGATGGGAGTTGTTGTCCTGGTGCTGAAGGACAGATGATCGCAGCAGGTCATTCTCCAGAGACCCGCTGCAATCTGCATTTATTAACTTAAAAAGCCGGCGGTACATGCGGCTCCACTGCGCTGCCGCCGGCTCCCGTATGCAGATGTCATGATTCATAATCCCCGCCGCCGGGAGACAGGAGCTCTGATTCGTGGAAAGCTATTCACCAATCAGTCTTCTGGCGGGGATTATGAATTGTGACAGGTCTATACAGGGGAGCGAGTGGAGCCGCTTCTACAGTATATAATTGTTATGTGTACTGTATACCCCCCCCCCCCCCCAGACTAATACTGAACACTACTATAGTGAGCGCTGGGACCGCTGTGTGATTGACAGGTCCCCAGCGCAAGTGTCCGGCCCCACTGACCTTTACATGTTGTAAATCTTCATGATACACACTGCCAGTCCTCCTCTTCATTCTTCTGATCCCGAGACAAGCGGCTTCTGTATCATAGTCTATAGACAGAGCGCTCCCTCCCTGCCTCCACACTGCACAGGGCTGGGGCCAGACAACGGCAAGGGGTGCCCTGACTATAGTGAAAGCAGAAGCCGCTCGTCTCCGGTATCAGAAGAAAGAAGAAGAGGACGGGCAGTGTGTATCATAAAGATTTATAACATATAAAAGGTCAGTGGGGCCGGACACTTGCGCTGGGGACCTGTGTGTCAATCACACAGCGGTCCCAGCGCTCACTTTACAGGGGGTCACTATTAGTCTGTGGTGGGGAAATACACATAACAATTATATACTGTAGAAGCGGCTCCACTCGCTCCCCTGTATAGACCTGTCACAATTCATAATCCCCACCAGAAGACAGGAGCTCTGATTGGTGTATAATGGTGAATAGCTTTCCACCAATTAGAGCTCCGGTCTCCCGGCGGCGGGGATTATGAATCGTGACATCTGTATATAGGAGGCGGCGGGGAGTGCAGTGTTGCTGCCGGCTTTTTAAGTTACTAAATGCAGATCGCAGCGGGTCTCTGGAGAATGACCTGCTGCGATCTGTCCTTCAGCCCAAGGACTACAACTCCCATCATGGACAGAGTCTGTCCATGATGGGAGTAGTAGTCCGAACAGTCACAATACAGTTTTGCAGCTGGGGGATGTGCAAGAGCCATCCCTCAGCACTGCGGTACTACAACTACTCCCATCATGGGACACAAAATGTCCCATGATGGGAGTAGTAATCCAAGGGCAGACTGACAGATCTCAGGGGTCTCACTATTGAGACCCCTTGCAACTTCTCCGCCCCTGACCCCTAGTGATGACATCATTAGGGGGCAGAACTTCACAGTCCAGGCCTGGAGCCAGGGTGGTAAGTATGGCTCTGTTCTCAATATGCATTTAGCATAATGGGAACAGAGCCTTTTTGGCAGTGTGTTCCCAAACAGGGTGACTCCAGCTGTTGTTTACCTACAGCCCCCATGATGGGAGTTGTAGTTTAGCAACAATTGGAGGCTCCCTCTTTAGGAACACACTGCATTATGTGCGCTCTCCCCAGGGGAGAGTGCCAAAAATGTACTAACCCATTTTTCGTGTTTTTATTTTCTTGTTATTTTAGATAGGTAAATGCGGAGGACTACCTGAGATTCGGTGGACTGTGACGATGACCAGCGTTTTTTAATGTCAATAAAAGGGTTAACGAGGGCTGTGGGGGAGTGTTCTTTTAAACACATTTTTTATTTAATGTGTTGTGTTTTTTTATAATTGAAATTTCAGGCTTAGTAGTGGAAGCCGTCTTGTAGACGGAATCTATTACTAAGCTGGGCTTAGAGTTAGCCCCAAAAACAGCTAGCGCTAACCCCCAATTATTACCCCGGTACTCACCGCCACAGGGGTGCCAGGAAGAGCCGGTACCAACAGGCCCGGATCATCAAAAATAGCGCTCCTTGGCCTAGGCGGTAACAGGCTGGGGTTATTTAGGCTGGGGAGGGCCAGTAACAATGGTCCTCGCCCATCCTGGTAACGTCAGGCTGTTGATGATTGGTTGGTGTCTGACTTACACTGAAAATATGGGGAACCCTATGTGTTGTTTTTTTTGTAATTTTGTGTGTGGTTCCCCATATTTTCAGTGTCAGTCAGATACCAACCAATCAGCAACAGCCTGACGTTACCAGGGTGGGCGAGGACCATTGTTACTGGCTCTCCCCAACCTAAATTACCTCAGCCTGTTACTGCCTAGGCCCAGGAGCGCTATTTTTGACACTCCAGGCCTGTTGGTACTGGCTCTTCCCGGCAACCCTGTGGCAGTGGGTAACGGGGTAATAATCGGGGGTTAGCGCTAGCTGTTTTTGTGGCCAACGCTAAGCCCGGTTTAGTAATAGATTCCGTCTACAAGACAGCTTCCACTACTAAGCCTGAAAAATTCAATTAAAAAAACACGACACATTGAAAAAAAAAAAAAAAAAAAAAACACTCCCCACACAGCCCTCATTAAACCTTTTATTGACATTAAAAAAAGCTGGTCATCATCGCAATACACTGAATGTAACATAGTCCTCCCCTTTCACGTATCTGAAATGAGAAAAAAAAAAGGTTAGGACATCATTTGCGATCTCACCTGGGGAGTGCGCCCATACTGCAGTGTGTAACAGGGAGCCTCCAATTGTTCTTGTCTGCCTACTGTATCCTGTAGATGGCTGTATATACAGGAGAGCGCACAAAGATTTTACTCAGAACTGCTCAGCAGCAGGGTGGGTTAACTCTTTCCTTGCTGGGCTCCTGTATAGTATTCTTGGATACACTATTCCCCCTGTATACTATACAGCGGGCGGAGGTAAGTAGTGATGCTCTGCACCCTGTATATGTATATGCTGTACATCACTCCTTACACTCCGTGGGGCGGGTGCTCTGCATCCGACCCATGGAGTAGTACCTGAAGGCAGTGAAAAAAATGCACACGGTACAAAAATGTTTGTTTCCGCACACCAGCAAAAATGCAAGAAAAAACACAAGGGGGGAGATCAAAACTTATGTAGAGGAAGAGCAGTGCATTTGCCCATAGCAACCTATCAGATCGCTCCTTTCATTTTTTTAAACAAGCAATCTGATTGGTTGCCATGGGCAACTGCACTACTCTTCCTCTGTACAGTTTTTTATAAATCTCCCCCAAGAAAAATTACCAAAATGCAGGAAAAGCTGGGACCGTTTTTCAGGCGTTTTTGCTGGTGGACAAAAAAAACCTCAGTGGAATCCTGAAAAACAATAGAACAAAAGCCCAGCGTCCAGGATACACCACTTTTCCTATGAGGTGTAGAACAGGTCTACAAATAGAACTGTGTGGAGATTTAGACCATTGCACGAAATTTATCACGGGGCTTACACAAGTTTGATAAATTTGGAGAAATTGCACCAAATTTAGACCAACCAAAATGATCTACAAAAAACTTCTACCAACAACAACATTGATACATCTCCCCCTATGTGTGTATAGCCGCCTAGTTTTATGTGTCTACTGGCTAAATTATTTGTACAGAAGGAGCAATTCTTGCATGGGTAATTAATTACCCATGAATGAGTAACCTGTAAGCCATGTAGAGTAAGTAGATTTCTCTTTTTTATTTGTAAGTTTTTTCAAACGGTCACCTATGGTCATGTTTTTTCTAAATGTGACTAGGGGTTTGTTAGTGGTTACTTCTTTCAGGTCTCCGTCTGTCCCTAACATGTACCAGTGACAGTGTATAGCTGCTACTACTGTTTGATTCAGGTTTGAGTTGCTAAGGGAGAACACGAAGCGTTTATTGGTGTTAGTATTTCTAAGTTTTTGTTTTTTAGGTTTCATTAATTCTGTTCTTTCTAGTTTTCTGGCTCTATCAAGAGCTTCATCTACAATAGATAAAGGATAGTCTCTGGCAAGAAATAATTTTTTTGAGCTCTTCTACTTGTGTTTAAAAAATCTTGTTGGTATTATTAATACACTTTAATAGCAGGAATTGTGTGTGGGGGCTGGGAGCTCTGAAAATGCAAAAGTGAGTTACGCGCAATAGGTTTGCGGTAACCCATAGTAACAAGGGAATTGTCCATAATTTTTAGTTTAACATCCAAAAGTTTGAGCTCCAAACAATCAAACACAAAAGTGAAAAACATATTTTCATATGTGTACCGGCTCTCGACGTCTACAGAAGCTAGTTTGTATCTAGGTTGCCACTCAAAGATGTCTAGATGTGTAAGAAGGTCACCAGTGTCTTTTATATATGTTGGAGTATGTTTTAGTAATGGTTTTAGCAGCCACTCTATATATTGAGAAAGATATTCGGTAGCATAGCCGATCCCAGCAACAACTGGTCAGCCTGGGGGTCGGCTCTGCGACTTATGAACTTTTGGAAGGAAATACCATTTTGCAGCTTTTGGACAAATAGGTAATTTTTCTGCCGTTTTTATTGAGATTTGACCTTGTTCAGATTGTTTTCTTAAAAACGATCGTAATTGATTTCATTTCTTAGGCGTAGGATCGGAGGGAAGGTGCGCATATATATCTTTCCCAATATATAGAGTGGCTGCTAAAACCATTACTTAAAACATACTACAACATATATAAAAGACACTGGTTACCTTCTTACACATCTAGACATCTTTGAGTGGCAACCTGGATACAAACTAGCTTCTGTAGACGTCGAGAGCCTGTACACCCGCATCCCGTGGGATGCGGGTGTACAGGTTATCCGTGAAATCCTTTCGGAGACAGATAAATCTGAATAATTTATTTCATTTGTATTTGACGCTTTACTATTTGTATTGTCGCATAAGGAATTCAAAGAGGGAGAAAATTGGTATAGGCAGGAGACCGGCACGGCGATGGGCACGGTCTCCTGCACTTGTGACAATCTCTTCCTCGCTGTCTTTGAACAAAAATACATCTTTTCCAACCTCAACCCATATGTTAAATTTATTAAATTATTTTTAAGATTCGTTGGCGACGTATTGGTTGTCTGGGACGCCCCAGAGGATGCCTTTTCTGACTTTGTATTCTATCTTAACACAATTAATAAGGAAAATATGTTTTTTACTTTTGTGTTTGGAGCTTGAATTTTTGGATGTTAAACTAAAAATTTTCGACAATTCCCTTGTTACTATGGGTTACCGCAAACCTATTGCGCGTAACTCACTTTTGGATTTTCAGAGCTCCCCCCCCCCCACACACACACAAAATGGGGGATTGCATATTCCCAATTCCTGCGATTAAAGCGTATTAAGAATACAAATAAGATTTTTGAAACACAAGCAGAAGAACTCAAAAAACGATTTCTTGCCAGAAACTATCCTTTATCTATTGTAGATGAAGCTCTTGATAGAGCCAGAAAACTAGAAAGAACAGAATTAATGAAACCTATAAAACAAAAACTTAGAAATACTAACACCAATAAACGCTTTGTGTTCTCCCTTAGCAACTCCACCCTGAATCAAACTGTAGTAACAGCTATACAACGTCACTAGTACATGTTCGGGACAGACGGAGACCTGAAAGACGTAACCACTAACAAACCCCTAGTCACATTTAGAAAAAACGTGACCATAGGTGACCGTTTGAAAAATAAAAAAGAGAAATCTACTCACTCTACATGGCTTACTGTTTACTCATTCATGCAAGAATTGCTCCTTCTTTACAAATAATTTAGCCAGTAGACACATAAAACTAGGCAGCTATACACACAGTCAATCAACATGCCGTACCTCCTTTGTAGTGTACACACTGATCTGCCCCTGCGGCTTCTTTTACATTGGCAAAACCATCCGCCAGTTACAAGTTCGAATTCGTGAACACTTTAGATCCATAAGAACAGGATTCGGAGTTCCTCGTCTTAGTTCTCATACGAGAAAAATCCATGACAGTGACAATACCTTATTAAAATTTGCAGGTTTAGAAAGAGTTTATCCATTACCAGCAGGAGGTGACAAATACGCAGCTCTTCTTCAAAAGGAAGCGAGCTGGATTATTAAGTTAGATGCGACAGGAGCCTTAGGCTTCAAAGATCGCAAAGAATTCAGCACCTTCTTATAACACCTTCCAGTTTTGATTATACGCTGCTATCAATGCTCCTAAGATAAGTGCCCCATAAAAGGCCTCAATGCGCATAGAGAGACACCAGGTAGTCGGCTGTGCAAAACAGTTTTGTCCCATTACTACCTCTGCCTCCGGCTCTATTGTATACCTGTCATATTACTGTCAATGCCTTACGGACTACAGTAAAGAAATTCCTATCACTGAATGGTGAGTGAGGGGTGGTATTGCAGCTCAGTTCCATTAAAGTGAATGTAGACATGTAATACGACACAACCTGCAGACAGGAGTGGTACTGTTTTTGAAAAAAAAATTTGCTCAGTTTTTCTATTGCTGAATAACCCCTTTAAGCGTACGTTCACACGCTCTCTGTTTTTGCGGGTTTTCCGCAGCGTATTTGAAAGGGGCGGACTCTTCTGGGCTGTCCATAGGAGATTTCCGCGGCGGAATTTACGCTGCGGAAAATCCGCCGCAAGCCCCATTGAAGTCAGTAGGGACTGCGGCGGATTTTCTGCAGCGTAAATTCCGCCGCGGACAATCTGTGGGTGCAGAAGCAGACAGTTCAGAGGTTGAACTGAACATATCAATAAGTAATCTGAGGCCTACTGAGAGACCTTTCAGTCCTGATGGGCTATACACATATATTATGGTCCTCTCAACTGATTGATACACCAACCATCCATAACTTCTGACAAGATATAGTAGAGTTTTTCAGTAGACACAATTTTTGACATTACATCTGGGTGGACTGCAGGTAAACCCTCTGCTGCACTAGAGTTTGCACTGGAGTTTAGAAAGTTATCACAGAGCAAACTGTGCATTGAGTTACATGACATATCTGACGCTCTTTTAATCGCAGGTTGTAGTGTCCTTCCCTGTAGCTCCATTAGATATAGTAGCTACATGTAGAACTTAGCAAGGTGTAATGTAGAGAGGGCCAAGTAGAAATAAATAGCACCTCACTATGAATTGTAAACAGCTTTTAGGGCAACTTCCTAGAGACCATGAAAACTCATTGCATGAATATGTATAGTGCCCATGACAAGTCAAGTCTCCTACAGTGACACTACAAGCCCCAGAATGCTTTGCAAACACCCCCAACCCAAACACTATCGTGTGCAGTGACAGTTCGGATTTCCCTACCCGGCTGTGCCCTACTTACCTCGCCTTCTCCGAGCAGTACTACACCCATCCAGCCTAGAGAAGCGCAGCCCAGACAGGAGGAGGGACGGGCTCTCAGCATTCTAAAACTGTCACAAACTGTCAATCACAAGAGATACCCTGCTGTGGAAACGTGGTAGCCATGTTTCCGAAGACTAACATTCGCTTTTACCTTTTGGAAGGCTGCCTGAATACCCGACATTTGTGTTGCCTCGTTATCACTCTATGGTCCGAATAGTGCAGATTCTTGGCTCTGCGCTTTTGAGCTGTTCTGTGATTGGCTGTTTCTGTGACGTTGAAGCAGAGGAAGTGCCCTACAGTGAATGGAATGCTGCTGACAACACTTTGCAATAGGGGTGCTTTCGAGTCCAGTGTACCTCCAGCTGTTGCAAAATTACAATTTACAACTGCCAGCATGCCTGGGCAGCCAAGGCTGTCCGGGCATGCTGAGAGTTGTAGTTTTGCAACAGCTGGAGGCGCCCTGGTTAGGAACTTATCTGGCAAAATTTGCTTTATTGTTTAGTGGGAATCTGTTTTTTAGTCAAAGTTTTGTTGTGAGAGGAAAGTTATGATACACAAGATGTGTCCAATGGCAAAGCAAAAGTTGCCCAGTTGCCCATAGCAACCAATCAGCTTGCTTCTTTCATTTTTAGGAAGGCCTGTGAAAAATGAAAGAAGCAATCTGATTGGTTGCTATGGGCAAGTTTTCCTCTGCACAGGTTTTGATAAATCTCCCCTAATTCAACTAAAGTACCCAGGGGTGTGGAAATTTTATTAAAAAAACTACTTGTCCACGGGTCTAAAATGGAGCAAAATCTACTTGTCCCTCATGACGATCCACTTGTCCGTGGCAATTTTCACTTTTACGTTCAAATTTTTTCCTCTTCGCCCTATAATAGCCATAACTACCTACTATAATGATACCTTTTAATTTTTCAATAACATATTCTATGAACCAAAAAATATATTATATATATATATATATATATATATATATATATATACTAGCTGAGTACCAGGCGTTGCCCGGTTTTTCCTTCCTAATCCTTGTTGGGGAGGAAAATCAACAAAGGAGGAAGCTTTTGACTTCAAATCCCATCCCCATATATTGTTGTCATATCCCAACCCCATAACCCGTCCTCATATCCCGTCCTCATACCCCGACCTACTATCCAGTCCTCCGATCCCGTCCTCCTATCCCGACCTCCTATCCCGACCTCCTATCCCGTCCTCCTATCCCGTCCTCCTATCCCGACCTCCTATCCCGACCTCCTATCCCGTCCTCCTATCCCGTCCTCCTATCCCGACCTCCTATCCCGACCTCCTATCCCGTCCTCCTATCCCGACCTCCTATCCCGACCTCCTATCCCGACCTCCTATCCCATCCTCCTATCCCGTCCTCCTATCCCGACCTCCTATCTCGACCTCCAATCCCGTCCTCCTATCCTGTCCTCCTATCCCGTCCTCCTATCCAGTCCTCCTATCCCGACCTCCTATCCTGTCCTCCTATCCCGACCTCCTATCCTGACCTCCTATCCTGTCCTCCTATCCCGACCTCCTATCCTATCATCCTATCCCGACCTCCTATACCGACCTCCTATCCCGACCTCCTATCCCGACCTCCTATCTCGACCTCCAATCCCGTCCTCCTATCCCGACCTCCTATCCCGTCCTCCTATCCCGTCCTCCTATCCCGACCTCCTATCTCGACCTCCAATCCCGTCCTCCTATCCTGTCCTCCTATCCCGTCCTCCTATCCAGTCCTCCTATCCCGACCTCCTATCCTGTCCTCCTATCCCGACCTCCTATCCTATCATCCTATCCCGACCTCCTATACCGACCTCCTATCCCGACCTCCTATCTCGACCTCATATCCCGACCTCCTTTCCCGTCGTCATATCTTGACCTCCTATCTCGACCTCCTATCCCATCCTCCTATCTCGACCTCCTATCCTGACCTCATATCCAGACCTCCTATCCCATCCTCCTATCCCGACCTCCTTTCCCGTCCTCATATCTCGACCTCCTATCTTTACCTCCTATCCCGTCCTCCTATCCCGACCGCTATCTCGACCTCCTATCCCGTCCTCCTATCCCGTCCTCCTATCCTGTCCTCGTATCCCGTCCTCCTATCCAGTCCTCCTATCCCGACCTCCTATCAGGTCCTCCTATCCCGACCTCCTATCCCGACCTCCCATCCCGACCTCCTATCTCGACCTCCTATCTCGACCTCCTATCTCGACCTCATATCCCGTCATATCTTGACCTCCTATCTCGACCTCCTATCCCATCCTCCTATATCGACCTCCTATCCTGACCTCCTATCCAGACCTCCTATCCCATCCTCCTATCCCGACCTCCTTTCCCGTCCTCATATCTCGACCTCCTATCTTGACCTCCTATCCCGTCCTCATATCTCATCCTGCTATCTTGTCCTCCTTTCCCGACCTCCTACCCGACCTCATATCTCGTCCTCATATCCTGTTCTCCTACCCCGACCTCCTATCTCGACCTCCTATCCCGACCTCCCATCCCGTCCTCATATCCCGACCTCCTATACCGTCCTCCTATACCGTCCTCCTATCCCATCCTCCTATCCCGACTCGTAATATGTGTACCAGGTAATGAAATAGCTCCAGCCGTACGGAAATTACATGGGAACATACATTTCCCATTGATTTGCATGGGACTTAAAAAAAAACCCTGACCCTCACAAATGGGGGTAGTTAAGGGTTAAATTTACTATCCTATATTTTAAGTGGACATATAAGTAACATGTGATCAAGTATTATCAAAATATCTCCAGCTGTTTGGAAGTTATGCAGTAACATATATTTCCCATTGACATGCAGGGGACTTTAAACATAAGCCCCGCCCCTGGCAAATGGGGCTGAGTAAGGGTTAAATTACATATCCTATGTTTGTTGTTGACATATAAGTAACATGTGTGCCAACTTTCATGTTAATATCTTGAGCCGTTTGAAAGTTTTTGTGGAACATACACACATACATACACACATACATACACACACACACACGTTGAGTTTTATATATATATATAAATATATATATACCGTATTTATTGGGGTATACCACGCACCGGCCTATAACACGCACCCTCATTTTACCAAGGATATTTGGGTAAAAAAAGGTTTTTACCCAAATAGCCATGGTAAAATGAGGGTGCGTGTGTGCGCGTGTATACCCCGATACACCCCCAGGTGTATAAGGCAGGGGGAGAGAGGCCGTCGCTCCCCGCTTCTCTCCCACTGCCTTTCCTGGGGTCTAGAGCCCTGCTGCCGGCCCTTCTCTCCCCCTGGCTATCGGCGCCGCTGCCCGTTCTGTCCCCCTGACTATCGGTGCCGGCGCCGATAGCCAGGGGGAGAGAAGGGGCAGCGGCACCCATTGCCGGCGCCGCTGCCCCGTTGCCTCCCCCCATCCCCGGTGGCATAATTACCTGGGTCGGGTCCGCGCTGCTGCAGGCCTCCGGCGCGCGTCCCCTGCGTCGTTGCTATGCACGACGCGGCGCACTGACGTCATGCGCCGCACCGTGCAGCGCATAGCAACGACGCCGGGGACGCACGCCGGAGGCCTGCAGCAGCGCGGACCCAGGTAATTATGCCACCGGAGATGGGGGGAGGCAACGGGGCAGCGGCGCCGGCAATGGGTGCCGCTGCCCCTTCTCTCCCCCTGGCTGTCAGCGCCGCTTCTCTCCCCCTGGCTATCGGCGCCGGTAATGGGGCGCCGGCACCGATAGTCAGGGGGACAGAACGGGCAGCGGCGCCGATAGCCAGGGGGAAAGAAGGGCCGGCAGCAGCGCTCTAGATCCCAGGAAAGGCAGGGGGAGAGAAGCGGGCAGCGACGGCCTCTCTCCCCCTGCCTTTCCTGGGGGTGTATCGGCGTATAACACGCACATAGACTTTAGGCTAAAAATTTTAGCTTAAAAAGTGCGTGTTATACGCCGATAAATACGGTATATATATATATATAGATAGATAGATAGATATATTAGGTGAAGTGAAATTGAAATAGTAAAAGATAATTTTGCAGATTTGGTGGTTTTCTTTTCTACGCCATTTACCTTGTGGTTGAGCTAACATGTTATTTTGATACTTTAGGTCGTCTGATTACAGCAATACCAGATTTGTATAGTTTACGTCATGTTTTACAAATTTTTAAAAAAATTCGGAACTTTTTCAAAACAATTTAACCCCTTCACGACGAGCGACGTACATGTACGGCGCCGCAAAGTGTCACTTGGCGCGCGGCGACGTACATGTACGCCGCGGGTCTGCGGGAGCGCTGCGTCACCGGTGGCGGTGATCGGGCCGGGATGACTGCTGTTATCTAACAACAGGCATCCCGGCACATCGCCGAGGGGGGTCCTGAGACCTCCCCCCCCCCCCCCCCATGACCGTGATGGGCGCAAATCGCAGGTCAATTCAGACCTGCGATCTGCGCGATTCCGGGTCATACGGGTCACTGGTGACCCGGAAAACAAGAGGGATCGCGCGACACCCTCGATCCCCCTGAAGGGATAGGAGTTTGGTGGCAGGGGTGCCACCCCTCCTATCCCTGCTATTGGTCAGCCGAGCGACCGACCGATAGCAGACCGGGGGAGGGGGGGGGGGGGTTAAAGTTCGGTTCCCCCGCTTTGCCAACCTATCGTGTCCGGGCAAAACGAGGGAACTGTCCAGGGACCGGCGCCGAAGGTCCCTTACCTGGATCCCGGATCCCGGAGCGCGATCCTCCTTGCCGGGATCCCCCACATGCGGCGGCTGCAGCAATTCATCCGGGTCCTGCTAGGTGAGTTGTTGCCTAGCAACATCCGGAGGGCCACAGTTTACAGTGGTCTCTAAACCGTGGCCCTCCAGATGTTGCAAAACTACAACTCCCAGCATGCCCAGACAGCTGTGTGGGCATGCTGGGACTTGTAGTTTTGCAATATTTAGAGGGGTTCAGGTTGTAGATCACTAAGTGGTCTCAAACTGTAGACCTCCAGATGTTGCAAAACTACAACTCTCAGCATGCCCAGACACCAGTTTGCTTTCTGGGCATGCTGCAAGTTGCAGTTTTGGAACATCTGGAGGGCCACAGTTTTGAGATCACTGGACAGTGATTTACAACCTGAACCCATCTAAATCTTGCAAAACTACAACTCCCAGCATTCAGGAACAGCTTAAGGCTGTCTTGGCATGCTGGGAGTTGTACTTGCGTGCCTCCAGCCGTTGCATTACTACATCTCCCAGCATGCCCTTCCGCAATCAGTACATGCTGGGAGTTGTAGTTTTGCAACAGCTGGAGGCACACTGGTTGGAAAATACTGAGTTAGGTCAAAGAACATAACTCAAGGTTTTCCAACCAGTGTGCCTCCAGCTGTTGCAAAACTACAACTCCCAGCATGCATGGTATGTCAGTGCATGCTGGGAGTTGTAGTTTTGACCCCCCTCCCATGTGAATGTACAGGCTACATTCACACTGGTGGCAGATTACAGTGAGTTCCCCGCTTCAAGTTTGAGCTACGGCAAATTTTCCGCCGCAGCTCAAACTCCTAGCGGGAGACTCAGTGTAATCTGCCTCCAGTGTGAATGTACCCTAAAAACACTACACTACACTAACATAAAATAAAGAGTAAAACACTACATATACACACGTACACTGCCCCCCCCTACCACCCCCCTTCCCCAATAAAAATGAAGAACGTGTTGTACGGAAGTGTTTCTAAGATGGAGCCTCCAGCTGTTGCAAAACAAAAACTCCCAGCATTTCTGGACAGCAATTGACTGTCCAAGCATGCTGGGAGTTTTACAACAGCTGGAGGCACCCTGTTTGGGAATCACTGGCATAGAATACCCCTATGTCCACCCCTATGCAAGTCCCTAATTCAGGCCTCAAATGCGCATGGCGCTCTCACTTTGGAGCCCTGTTTTATTTCCAGGCTAAAGTATAGGGTCACATATCTGGTATCACCGTACTCGGGAGAAATTGCCTAACAAATTTTGGGGGGCTTTTTCTCCTTTTACCCCTTATGAAAAGGAACAGTTGGGGTCTGCACAAGCATGTTAGTGTAAAAAAATAAACATTTTTACACTAACATGCATGTGTTGCCCTATACTTTTCATTTTCACAAGAGGTAAAAGGGAAAAACGCCCCCCAAAATTTGTAACACAATTTTTCCCGAGTACAGAGATACCCCATATGTGGGCGCAAAGTGCTCTGGGGGCGCACAGCAAGGCCCAGAAGGGAGAGTGCACCATGTACATTTGAGGTGATTTGCACAGGGGTGGCTGATTGTTACAGCGGTTCTGACAAACGCAAAAAAAAACACACCCACATGTGACCCCATTTTGGAAACTACACTCCTCACGGAATGTAATAAGGGGTGCAGTGAGAATTTACATCCCACAGGTGTCTGACGGATCTTTGGAACAGTGGTCCGTGAAAATGAAAAATTTTGCACAGCCCACTGTTCCAAAGATACAAGTGGGGGGTAAGTGCTCACTGTACCCCTCATTACATTCTGTGAGGGGTCTAGTTTCCAAAATGGTATGCCATGTGTTTTTTTTTTTGCTGTCCTGGCACCATAGGGGCTTCCTAAATGCGACATGCCCCCCGTGCAAAGTTTGCTCTCAAAAAGCCAAATATGACGCCTTCTCTTCTGAGCATTGTAGTTCGCCCGCAGTGCACTTCAGATCCACTTATGTGATACCTCCATACTAATAAGAGATGGGGTTACAAATTTTGGGGGGTCTTTTCTGCTTTTAACCCTTTAAAAAATTTGACATTTTGGGAAAACCCAACATTTTTGTGAAAAACATTTTTTTTTTTACATATGCAAAAGTCGTGAAACACCTGTGAGGTATTAAGGCTCACTTTATTCCTTGTTATGTTCCACAAGGGGTCTAGTTTCCAAAATGGTATGCCATGTGTTTTTTTTTTTTGCTGTTCTGGCACCATAGGGGCTTCCTAAATGCGACATGCCCCCCAAAAACCATTTCAGAAAAACGTACTCTCCAAAATCCCCTTGTCGCTCCTTCGCTTCTGAGCCCTCTACTGCGCCTGCCGAACACTTTACATAGACATATGAGGTATGTGCTTACTTGAGAGAAATTGGGTTACACATGCAAGTATACATTTTCTCCTTTTACCCCTTGTAAAAATACAAAAATTGGGTCTACAAGAACATGCGAGTGTAAAAAATGAAGATTTTGAATTTTCTCCTTCACTTTGCTGCTTTTCCTGTGAAACACCTAAAGGGTTAAAACACTTACTGATTGTCATTTTGAATACTTTGGGGGGTGCAGTTTTTATAATGGGGTCATTTATGGGGTATTTCTAATATGAAGACCCTTCAAATCCACTTCAAACCTGAACTGGTCCCTGAAAAATAGTGAGTTTGAAAATTTTGAGAAAAATTGGAAAATTGCTGCTGAACTTTGAAGCCCTCTGTGTCTTCCAAAAGTAAAAACTCCTCAATTTTATGATGCAGTCATAAAGTAGACATATTGTATATTTGAATCCAAGAAAAACATTTTTGGGGAATATCCATTTTCCTTACAAGCAGATAGCTTCAAAGTTAGAAAAATGCAAAATGTTGAATTTTTTCATCAAATTTGGGGATTTTTCACCAAGAAAGGATGCAAGTTACCACAAAAATTTACCACTATGTTAAGCATTCCAGAGTTATTAATGTTTAAAGTGATAGTGGTCAGATTTGCAAAAAAGGGCTTCGTCCTAGAGGTGAAAATGGGCTCCGTCCTTAAGGGCTTAATTGCCATATTTTTTTTACCCCTGCAGCTTTTTTTTTTCCCCCCGCATACCAGGCTGCATGAGGGCTAATTTTTAGCACCATAATCTGTTCTTTGTATCAATACCATTTTGGTATTGATCTCACTTTTTAATCGCTTTTTAACTTATTTTTTTCTGGAATATTATAAAAATTGCAATTCTGTGGTTTGCTTTTTTTTTTTTTTTTTACATTTACCGTATGGGATACATAATGCTATATTTTAATAGGTCATATCGCACGCAGCGATACTAAATATGTTTATTTTTATTATATTTACATGTTTTTATATAGGAAAAGGGGGTGATTTGAACTTTTAACATTGAAGAGGTTAATGTGTGTCTTTTAAAGCTTTTTTTTTTTTTTTTTTTTTACACTTTATTAGACTTTTAGGAGGAATCATTAGATTCCTCATACAGATCAATAGAATTCTATTGAACTCAATTGATCTGTGTGCTCTGTGATCCATTGATAGAGCCTAGTCCAGCCAGGCTCTATCAATGACAGAGCCACAGACACCAGGGAACAGAGGTAAGCCCTCCGGCTACCTCTATAGTGGATCTCCCCCTCGCGATCACGCTACGGGGGGGGGGGGGCGATCTACCCCACTAGCCCACCAGGCAGCATTCACATGTCCTTTTAGACGCCACTGTCAGCTTTGATAGCGGCGATCTAAAGGGTTAATAGCCAGCCGCCGCGGGGCTGCAGAGTATGGAGCGGGTAGGAGTCGGGAGCACGCTGAGCACTGCTGCGCTTGTCAGGTCAGGCCCTGCTTGCCCGAAGCTGGGCTAAGGGCCTGAAAAATTCACCTGCCCGGTGCCCGGAACTGCATGTCCCAGTCGTCGGGCGATAGGAATTCCACATCCCTGGTGTCTCATGAAGTGCATGAACAACAATCCCAGGAATACCGGACAGCTAGCCTGAGACACTGGGCCTGCTGTGAGTTGTTTTTTTGTATTGCAGACACCCTTGTTGCAAATATAAGTCCTTCTGGCAAATCAGCCTACATCACTCTCCCAAAGGTTTTAAACTCCAACTCTAGCATTGCAGTGTGGTGATATGGGGGTGCAAGGAATTCCTAATCGCTTCCTGATGCCAGGGCACTGTTAGCCTATACACGGTCCGAGGTGGAGACAGCTTCTCCTGAGCCAGACAAAGGGGTAAAGAAACGCAGCGATGTCGGGTTACAGATAACTGCCTTTTACTTAGCAGGGTGCAGATGTTATAACACACAGTCTGGAGCAGAGTGGAAGGGATGCAGTGTAAATCTTAGGGATCCCTCTTACCTTGCTTGGACTTATGGTGAGGGAAACGAGATTTGTTCCACACACAACTTCACCTGCTTCCCACAATTCAGCTCAGGACTAACTCCACACTCCACTGAGCTTAGACTGGGGCAACTCCTCCCCCACTACACTATATACCTGCCAATTTAGGGGTTCCCATTGGGCAGGCAGGGTCACCTTGTTTACACTGCTCTTTAATGTTTAAGGTACAACACACATATATAAAATATTTTACAGTGCATATGGGAAACATAAATGAGCATATAATAAAGTGCTTATGTGAAGGTATGTGCAATTAACTTTTTTGTGATGCCAGGGCGTGGTTGACCTATACACCACCCGAGGTAGGCCAACTTCATCTGTGTCAGGCACGGGGAAAATAATCACTCCGACGCAAGCTTACGGTTAACTGGCTTGCTTTACTGAGGTTGGAAAAATGGTACGATCCATTACAGCTCAGATTAGCGTGAAGGAGATGCAGGGTGAACTTAGGGAAGCTTATCGGCTTGCTGGGACTTATAGTTGATTGTGCTGTCTGAGGCTGGGTTCACATCACGTTTTTGCCATACTGTTTTCAATCAGGTTTTGTAACTAAAACTGTATGGCTGAAAAAGGGACAGCGCCGTATGGACCCGTATGCAAAAAAGTAAACCGTATGCTTTTTTTTAACCATATACTGTTTTAAAAAATGTGTCCGGTTGTATACGTTTTTTTAACCCCTTAATGACGCAGGGTATTTTCTGTTTTTGCATTTTTATTTTTTCCTCATCACCTTCTAAAAATCATAACGTTTTAAATTTTGCACTTACTTCTGGAAAAAATCATAACTACATGCAGGAAAATGTATACGTTTAAAAATGTCCTCTTCTGACCCCTATAATTTTTTATTTTTCCGCATATGGGGATGTATGAGGGCTAATTTCTTGCACCGTGATCTGATTTTTATCGGTATAATTTTTGTTTTGATTGGACTTTTTGATTGCTTTTTATTAACTTTTTTATTTTATAAAAAGTGACCAAAAATACGGTATTTTGGACTTTGGATTTTTTTTTACATGTACGCCATAAACCGTGCGATTTAAATAATTATATATTTCTATAGTTCGGACATTTATGCATGCGGCAATACCACATATGTTTATTTTTATTTACACTTTTTTTTATTTATTGGGAAAAGGGGGGTGATTCTGACTTTTATTATGGGAGGGGTTAAATGATCTTTATTAATACTTTATTTTAGCCACCACAGGTGGGTTGTAACACTGCACACACTGCTCTTCTACACTGATCACTGCCAGGCAATAGCCTGGCATTGATCAGTGTTATCGCCACTCGACTGCTCCTGCCTGCACGGAGCAGTCATTCGGCGATCGGACAGCAAAGAGGCAGGTAGGGACCCTCCTGCTGTCCTGTAAGCTGTTCGGGACACCGCGATTCATCGCAGCGGTCCCGAACAGCTCCACTAAGTTAACTGGCAAAGTTACATTAGACGTGGTGATCAACCTTGATCGCCGCGTCTGAAGGGTTAATAACGGGCATCACCGCGATCGATGATGTCCGGTATTAGCCGCGGGTCCCAGTCATTAATGACCGCTGGTACATGACGCGGTTTCAGCGCGTGACCCCTTGTTCAATAGAAGGAGCCCGTTCATGACGTATGCATACGTCCTGTAACGGGAAGGGGTTAAATAAAATCCAATCCGTTTTATGCAATATTGACCATTTTTAATTAAAGTAAATTTAGTTTTATTGAAATCCATAGGGAAGTAGGATGGGTTTTCCTTGTGGTCTTGCCTTGCTAGGTTGGAGAGAGACAGGAGAGCAGGTTTTTCTAGAGCTCATACCTTTTTTGCATTATTTGTCTTGCTGACATGATTGGTGTGCCAATTTTGCGCATGCAGTTTGTAGAGCTGCGTGAGAGGGAACGTGAGCAGAGGTACACCCGGTTAATGCCATTTGGCTACGGCTTGGTGCATTTGAGGCACTGTATGTCCAGCTACGACAAATTTCAGTGTTATCATCAGATGACCCCTTCTAGCTTTGATGTCTTATTGGGGCTTGTGCGGAACGACATCCAGGTCCAGGATACGCGCATCAGGATTGCAGTGTCGCCAGAACAGCCCCTTGTGGTGACCCTCTGTTAAATATAACCGGAACGCTAAAATATAACCCGGTCTGACCATGGAGAAGGCGAGTTCTTGTTTTTATAAAAAACATACATTTATTGTATTGTAATCTTCTTGACAGACAGTAAAAAAAAACAAGAAATCTTTATTAAATGGCAGTCCTTAGTAGGGATCAACTGATATTGAATTTTTAGGGCCGATACCGATAATATGTTAACTTTGAGGCCGATAGCCGATAATTTATACCAATATTCCCCCCCCCCCCCACCGGCCCCACAGAGGCCGCTGCAGAACAATTATTTAAACCGCTACTCTCCCCCTGCCTGTCCTGGGGTCCTCCCTAGTCCAACCACCGCCCCTGCCCCATTGTCTCCCCCATCTCCAGTTTTATAATTACCTGTTCCCGGGGTCTGCGCTACTTCTGGCTCCAGCGGCGTCCTGAGCTGTCACTGTGCGCACTCATGGGGACGTCGCGTTGAGGACGTCACTCGTCATTGCGCAGCGCACAGCAATAGCGCAGGACGTCGTAGAAGCCAGAAGTAGCGCGGACCCCAGGAACAGGTAATTATAAAACCGGGGATGGGGGAGGCAATGGGGCGGCAGTCTCGGGGCGGGGCATTATCGGCAAGGTAATTGCCGATACCGATAATGTCAAAAATCGATAATATCGGCCAAACCGATAATCGGTTGATCTCTAGTCCTTAGCATAAGTAAATAATGAAAGAAGCTTATGTAGACATGTCCATTAATCTTGATTCACCAGCTGCTTTTAAGATGGCCGTCTCTGTTAGCATCCTCTAGCTGTCATCCTACTTCAACAAGATTTGCAATTTTTTATAAACTCTGTATTTGTTGGTAAGATCTGGTTTAATATTGCTGCTAGGAAATGTCATATTATGTTTTGATTTTAAATGTGAAGCATATTTTTGCTTCGATTTTAACATGAGATCTCTCATTTCAGAATTTAGCTCTCGCGAGAGATGAATGACTATTTATTGGGTGATGGGTGCACGATAGGGTCACTTGACAAAGGGGGCGTGTCCTCCAAAAGATCGAAAGCGTCTGGCAAACACTCACCTGCCTACCCCTTCGTGAGAGGAAGGAAGGTCAGCTCTGTCATGCACGTGGAAGGGTGAAGTTAAACCAGCTGCTGATCCAGGACTGTTGGGCGTTATTAGTGAGCACTGTGGGTGAAGTCATTTTTGTATCTTCAAAAAAGTGGAGATTCCTACTTTTTTTGTACTAAGAAGTTTAATTACTAAAGCATTAAGAAAAGCACAACTTAGTTGTTGTTACGCCGAGCGCTCCGGGTCCCCGCTCCTCCCCGGAGCGCTCGCAACATCCTCGCAATTGCAGCGCCCCGGTCAGACCTGCTGACCGGGTGCGCTGCGATACCTCTCCCAGCCGGGATGCGATTCGCGATGCGGCAGGCGCCCGCTCGCGATGCGCTTCCCGGCTCCCGTACCTGACTCGCTCTCCGTCGGTCTTGTCCCGGCGCGCGCGGCCCCGCGCCGGGTCTCTGCAATTTAAAGGGCCACTGCGCCACTGATTGGCGCAGTTAGTTTAATTAGTGTGTTCACCTGTGCACTCCCTATTTATACCTCACTTCCCCTGCACTCCCTCGCCGGATCTTGTTGCCATCGTGCCAGTGAAAGCGTTTCCTTGTGTGTTCCTAGCCTGTGTTCCAGACCTCCTGCCGTTGCCCCTGACTACGATCCTTGCTGCCTGCCCCGACCTTCTGCTACGTCCGACCTTGCTCTTGTCTACTCCCTTGTACCGCGCCTATCTTCAGCAGTCAGAGAGGTTGAGCCGTTGCTGGTGGATACGACCTGGTTGCTACCGCCGCTGCAAGACCATCCCGCTTTGCGGCGGGCTCTGGTGAATACCAGTAGCAACTTAGAACCGGTCCACCAGCACGGTCCACGCCAATCCCTCTCTGGCACAGAGGATCCACCACCTGCCAGCCGAATCGTGACAGTAGATCCGGCCATGGATCCCGCTGAAGTCCCACTGCCAGTTGTCGCCGACCTCACCACGGTGGTCGCCCAGCAGTCGCAACAGATAGCGCAACAAGGCCACCAGCTGTCTCAACTGACCGTGATGTTACAGCAGCTACTACCACAGCTTCAGCAATCATCTCCTCCGCCAGCTCCTGCACCTCCTCCGCAGCGAGTGGCCGCTTCCGGCCTACGATTATCCTTGCCGGATAAATTTGATGGGGACTCTAAGTTTTGCTGTGGCTTTCTTTCACAATGTTCCCTGCACTTGGAGATGATGTCGGACCAGTTTCCTACTGAAAGGTCTAAGGTGGCTTTCGTAGTCAGCCTTCTGTCTGGGAAAGCTCTGTCATGGGCCACACCGCTCTGGGACTGCAATGACCCCGTCACTGCCTCTGTACACTCCTTCTTCACGGAGATTCAAAGTGTCTTTGAGGAACCTGCCCGAGCCTCTTCTGCTGAGACTGCCCTGCTGAACCTGGTCCAGGGTAATTCTTCTGTTGGCGAGTACGCCATCCAATTCCGTACTCTTGCCTCCGAATTATCCTGGAATAATGAGGCCCTCTGCGCGACCTTTAAAAAAGGCCTATCCAGCAACATTAAAGATGTTCTGGCGCACGAGAAATTCCTGCTAACCTGCATGAACTTATTCATCTGGCCACCCGCATTGACATGCGTTTTTCCGAAAGGCGTCAGGAGCTCCGCCAGGATATGGACTTTGTTCGCTCAAGGCGTTTTTTCTCCCCAGCTCCTCTCTCCTCTGGTCCTCTGCAATCCGTTCCTGTGCCTCCCGCCGTGAAGGCTATGCAAGTTGACCGGTCTCGCTTGACACCTCAAGAGAGGACACGACGCCGCATGGAGAATCTGTGCCTGTACTGTGCCGGTACCGAACACTTCCTGAAGGATTGTCCTATCCGTCCTCCCCGCCTGGAAAGACGTACGCTGACTCCGCACAAAGGTGAGGCAGTTCTTGATGTCAACTCTGCTTCTCCACGCCTTACTGTGCCTGTGCGAATATCTTCCTCTACCTTCTCCTTCTCTGCTATGGCCTTCTTGGAATCCGGATCTGCAGGAAATTTTATTTTGGCCTCCCTCATCAACAGGTTCAACATCCCAGTGACCAGTCTCGCCAGACCCCTCTACATCAATTGTGTTAACAATGAAAGATTGGACTGTACCGTGCGTTACCGCACGGAACCTCTCCTAATGTGCATCGGACCTCATCACGAAAAAATTTAGTTTTTGGTCCTCTCCAACTGCACTTCCGAAATTCTTCTTGGATTACCGTGGCTTCAACGCCATTCCCCAACCCTTGATTGGTCCACAGGAGAGATCAAGAGCTGGGGTACCTCTTGTTTCAAGGACTGTCTTAAACCGGTTCCCTGTACTCCCTGCCGTGACCCTGTGGTTCCCCCTGTAACCGGTCTTCCTAAGGCTTATATGGACTATGCTGACGTGTTTTGCAAAAAGCAAGCTGAGACTTTACCTCCTCACAGGCCTTATGACTGTCCTATTGACCTCCTCCCGGGTACTACTCCACCCCGGGGCAGAATTTATCCTCTGTCTGCTCCAGAGACTCTTGCTATGTCTGAATACATCCAGGAAAATTTAAAAAAGGGATTTATCCGCAAATCCTCCTCTCCTGCCGGAGCTGGATTTTTCTTTGTGTCCAAAAAAGATGGCTCCCTACGTCCTTGCATTGATTACCGCGGACTTAATAAAATCACGGTAAAGAACCGCTACCCCCTACCTCTTATCTCAGAACTCTTTGATCGCCTTAAAGGTGCCCACATCTTTACCAAACTGGACTTAAGAGGTGCTTATAATCTCATCCGCATCAGGGAGGGGGACGAATGGAAGACTGCATTTAACACCAGAGATGGACACTTTGAGTATCTGGTCATGCCCTTTGGCCTGTGCAACGCCCCTGCTGTCTTCCAAGACTTTGTTAATGAAATTTTTCGTGATCTCTTATATTCCTGTGTTGTTGTGGTTTATCTGGACGATATTCTGATTTTTTCTGCCAACTTAGAAGAACACCGCCAACATGTCCGCATGGTTCTTCAGAGACTTCGAGACAATCAACTTTATGCCAAAATGGAGAAATGTCTGTTTGAATGCCAATCTCTTCCTTTCCTAGGATACTTGGTCTCTGGCCAGGGATTACAAATGGACCCAGACAAACTCTCTGCCGTCTTAGATTGGCCACGCCCCTCCGGACTCCGTACTATCCAACGTTTTTTGGGGTTCGTCAATTATTACAGACAATTTATTCCACACTTTTCCACTATTGTGGCTCCTATCGTGGCTTTAACCAAGAAAAATGCCAATCCCAAGTCCTGGTCTCCCCAAGCGGAAGACGCATTTAAACGTCTCAAGTCTGCCTTTTCTTCTGCTCCCGTGCTCTCCAGACCTGACCCATCTAAACCCTTCCTATTGGAGGTAGATGCCTCCTCAGTGGGAGCTGGAGCTGTCCTTCTACAAAAAAATTCTTCTGGGCATGCTGTTACTTGTGGTTTTTTTTCTAGGACCTTCTCTCCGGCGGAGAGGAACTACTCCATCGGGGATCGAGAGTTACTGGCCATTAAATTGGCGCTTGAGGAATGGAGGCATCTGCTGGAGGGATCAAAATTTCCTGTTATCATATACACCGATCACAAGAATCTCTCCTATCTCCAGTCTGCCAATCGGCTGAACCCTCGCCAGGCCAGGTGGTCGTTGTTCTTTGCCCATTTTAACTTTGAAATTCACTTTCGCCCTGCCGACAAGAACATTAGGGCCGATGCCCTCTCTCGTTCCTCGGATGCCTCGGAAGTAGAGGTCTCTCCGCAACACATCATTCCTCCTGACTGTCTGATCTCCACTTCTCCAGCCTCCATCAGGCAAACTCCTCCAGGGAAGACCTTCGTTTCTCCACGCCAACGTCTCGGGATTCTCAAATGGGGACACTCCTCCCACCTCGCAGGCCATGCGGGCATCAAAAAATCCTTGCAACTCATCTCTCGTTTCTATTGGTGGCCGACTCTGGAGACGGATGTTGTTGATTTTGTGCGGGCCTGTACTGTCTGTGCCCGGGATAAGACTCCTCGCCAGAAACCTGCTGGTCTCCTTCATCCTCTGCCTGTCCCTGAACAGCCTTGGTCACTGATTGGTATGGACTTTATTACAGACTTACCCCCATCCCGTGGCAACACCGTTGTTTGGGTGGTCGTTGATCGATTTTCCAAGATGGCACATTTTATTCCTCTTCCTGGTCTTCCTTCAGCGCCTCAGTTGGCAAAACAATTTTTTGTACACATTTTTCGTCTTCACGGTTTGCCCACGCAGATCGTCTCGGATAGAGGCGTCCAATTCGTGTCTAAATTCTGGAGGGCCCTCTGTAAACAGCTCAAGATTAAATTGAACTTCTCTTCTTCTTATCATCCCCAATCCAATGGGCAAGTAGAAAGAATTAACCAGGTCCTGGGTGACTATTTACGGCATTTTGTTTCCTCCCGCCAGGATGACTGGGCAGATCTTCTACCATGGGCCGAATTCTCATACAACTTCAGAGTCTCAGAATCTTCTGCTAAGTCCCCATTTTTCGTGGTGTACGGCCGTCACCCTCTTCCCCCCCTCCCTACTCCCTTGCCCTCTGGTTTGCCCGCTGTGGATGAAGTGACTCGTGATCTTTCCACCATATGGAAAGAGACCCAAAATTCTCTTTTACAGGCTTCATCCCGCATGAAAAGGTTTGCCGATAAGAAAAGAAGAACTCCCCCCATTTTTGCACCCGGAGACAAGGTATGGCTCTCCGCTAAATATGTCCGCTTTCGTGTCCCCAGTTACAAACTGGGACCACGCTATCTTGGTCCTTTCAAAGTCTTGTGCCAGATTAATCCTGTCTCTTATAAACTCCTTCTTCCTCCTTCTCTCCGTATTCCCAATGCCTTCCATGTCTCTCTCCTTAAACCACTCTTCATTAACCGCTTCTCTCCCAAACTTGTTTCTCCCACTCCTGTTTCCGGCTCTTCTGACATCTTCTCCGTGAAGGAGATTCTGTCCTCCAAGACGGTCAGAGGAAAAAAATTCTTCTTGGTGGATTGGGAAGGCTGTGGTCCAGAAGAGAGATCCTGGGAACCTGAGGACAACATCCTAGACAAAAGTCTGGTCCTCAGGTTCTCAGGCTCCAAGAAGAGGGGGAGACCCAAGGGGGGGGGGGTACTGTTACGCCGAGTGCTCCGGGTCCCCGCTCCTCCCCGGAGCGCTCGCAACATCCTCGCAATTGCAGCGCCCCGGTCAGACCTGCTGACCGGGTGCGCTGCGATACCTCTCCCAGCCGGGATGCGATTCGCGATGCGGCAGGCGCCCGCTCGCGATGCGCTTCCCGGCTCCCATACCTGACTCGCTCTCTGTCGGTCTTGTCCCGGCGCGCGCGGCCCCGCTCCCTAGGGCGCGCGCGCGCCGGGTCTCTGCAATTTAAAGGGCCACTGCGCCACTGATTGGCGCAGTTAGTTTAATTAGTGTGTTCACCTGTGCACTCCCTATTTATACCTCACTTCCCCTGCACTCCCTCGCCGGATCTTGTTGCCATCGTGCCAGTGAAAGCGTTTCCTTGTGTGTTCCTAGCCTGTGTTCCAGACCTCCTGCCGTTGCCCCTGACTACGATCCTTGCTGCCTGCCCCGACCTTCTGCTACGTCCGACCTTGCTCTTGTCTACTCCCTTGTACCGCGCCTATCTTCAGCAGTCAGAGAGGTTGAGCCGTTGCAGAGAGGTTGAGCCGACCTGGTTGCTACCGCCGCTGCAAGACCATCCCGCTTTGCGGCGGGCTCTGGTGAATACCAGTAGCAACTTAGAACCGGTCCACCAGCACGGTCCACGCCAATCCCTCTCTGGCACAGAGGATCCACCACCTGCCAGCCGAATCGTGACAGTTGTCAAGTGTGATTTACTTCTTTTGCTGGTTATTATTTCAACACGTGGTTACCATAACTTTGATACATATACTGAGTACATAATATTGTATTTTGAAAAATACATCTCATAATATTTTACATTTCCCCCTGTTTTGAGTTTAAATACATATTTGATACTCAAAATAAAGATTTTTCAATATACAATCACCATATATAGTATTATTTACCAAATCCTTACTGTTCCGCCGAGCACTCCGGGTCCCTGCTCCTCCCCGGAGCGCTCGCGGCGTTCTCCTGCCTGCAGCGCCCGAGTCAGACCCGCTGACCGGGAGCGCTGCACTGTCACTGCCGGCAGGGATGTGATCCGCGTAGCGGGACGCACCCGCCCACGGGTCGCATCCCAATCCACTCACCTGTCCCGTTCCCCGGCTGTCACGTCCCGACGCGCGCGGCCCCGCTCTCCAGGGCGCGCGCGCGGCAGCTCTCTGAAATTTAAAGGGCCAGTGCACCACTAATTGGTGCCTGGCCCAATCAGTTGTTAATCACTTCCCATTCCTATAAAAACCCACTTCCCCTTCCTGTCCTCGCTGGATCTTGTTGCCTCAGTGCCCTGAGAAAGCGTTTTGTGTATCCCAAGCCTGTGTATCCAGACCCTTGCCGTTGCCCCTGACTACGATCCATTGCTGCCTGCCCTGACCTTCTGCTACGTCCGACCTTGCTCTTGCCTTGTCCCTGTGTACTGCGCCTGTCTCAGCTGTCAGTGGGGTTGAGTTGCTATCAGGTGGAACGACCTGGGGGTTACCTGCTGCTGCAAGTCCATCCCGCTTTGCGGCGGACTCTGGTGAAAACCAGTAACCCCTTAGACTTCGTTCACCTGGTACGGCCCACGCCATCACCTCACTGACACAGAGGATCCACCTCCAGTGTCGTATTTGCATACCAGTCCGGATGTCCTGACAGTAGATCCGGCCATGGATCCCGCTGAGGTTCCACTGCCTAGTGTCGCTGACCTAACCACTGTGGTCGCCCAGCAATCCCAGCGATCAAGGACAGCAGCTGACTCAACTGACCGTTATGCTGCAACAACTTCTGCCGCAACTACAGCAACAATCTCCTCCGCCAGCTCCTGCATCCCCTTCGCAGCGAGTGGCTGCTCCCAGCTTCCGACTGTCTCTACCAGACAAGTTTGATGGGGACTCTAAACAGTGCCGTGGATTCCTGTCCCAGTGTTCCCTACACCTGGAGATGATGTCGGACCAATTCCCTACCGAACGGTCTAAGGTGGCTTTCGTGGTCAGTCTCCTGTCTGGAAAGGCCTTGTCATGGGCCACACCGCTTTGGGACCGCAACGATCCTGCCACCGCTACTATCCAGTCCTTCTTCTCAGAAGTACGTAGTGTTTTTGAGGAGCCAGCCCGGGCTTCCTCAGCCGAGACTGCTTTGCTGAACCTCCACCAATGGAATTATTCTGTGGGTGAATACGCCATCCAGTTCTGTACCCTCGCCTCAGAGCTATCCTGGAATAATGAGGCCCTCTGCGCGACCTTCAAAAAAGGCTTATCCAGTAACATCAAAGATGTCCTGGCTGCACAAGAAATTCCTGCTAATCTGTCTGAACTAATCCATTTGGCCACCCGCATTGACATGCGTTTCTCGGAAAGACGCCAGGAACTTCGTCAGGAAAAGGATCTTGTTCGCACCAGGCGGTTCTTCTCCCAGGCTCCTCTCTTCCAGCGTCCTTTGCAATCTGTTCCTGTGCCTTCCGCCGAGGAGGCTATGCAAGTGGATCGGTCTCGCCTGACCCTACAAGAGAGGACTCGCCGCCGAAACGAGAATTTGTGCCTGTACTGTGCTAGTACCGAACATTTCCTAAAAGACTGTCCTATCCGCCCTCCGCGTCAGGAGAAATGCACGCACCTAGTTCACAAGGGTGAATCGACACTTGGTGTGAATTCTGCCTCTCCACGTCTGACTGTACCTGTGCGGATTTCTCCTTCCGTCAACTCCTCATTCTCAGCAGTGGCCTTCTTGGACTCTGGTTCTGCAGGAAACTTTATCTTGGCCTCTTTTGTTAATAGGTTCAGTATTCCAGTAACCCGTCTCGTCAAGCCGCTCTTTATCTCTTCAGTAAACGGAGAGAAATTGGACTGCACTGTGCGCTACCGCACTGAACCCCTGCCCATAATCATTGGACTTCACCACGAAAAAATTGAATTTTTCGTTCTGCCTAACTGCACCTCTGAAGTTCTTCTCAGCTTGCCGTGGCTCCAGCGTCATGCTCCTACCCTCGACTGGACCACCGGGGAGATCAAAAGTTGGGGTCCTTCTTGTCACAAGCGGTGTCTCACATCTGCTTCCACTAGTCCAACTCCTGTGGTTTCTTCTTTACCAGGCCTTCCCAAGGCTTACCAGGACTATTCAGATGTATTCTGCAAAAAGCAAGCAGAGGTCTTACCTCCACATAGACCTTTTGATTGTCTCATTGACCTTCTTCCTAGTACCACTCCGCACTGTGGCAGGATTTACCCTCTGTCAGCCCCAGAGACTCAAGCCATGACGGAATATATCCAGGAGAACCTAAAGAGAGGTTTTATTCGGAAATCCTCATCCCCTGCTGGAGCAGGGTTCTTCTTTGTTTCTAAAAAAGGATGGATCCTTACGTCCATGTATTGACTACCGCGGTTTAAATAAGATTACCATCAAAAACCGCTATCCCCTGCCTTTGATCTCCGAACTCTTTGACCGTCTACGCGGAGCAAGTATTTTCACCAAACTGGACTTAAGGGGTGCGTATAATCTTATTCGCATCCGTAAAGGTGATGAGTGGAAAACCGCTTTCAATACCAGAGATGGACATTTTGAATATCTAGTTATGCCCTTTGGGCTCTGCAACGCCCCTGCAGTCTTCCAGGACTTTGTTAATGAGATCTTTCGGGACTTATTGTATACCTGTGTTGTGGTCTACTTGGATGACATCTTGATTTTTTCCTCTAACTTAGAGGAACACCGTCGTCATGTCCGTCAAGTGCTCCAAAGACTCTGTGAAAACCACCTGTACGCTAAATTTGAAAAATGTCTCTTTGAATGCAACAGTCTTCCTTTCCTAGGTTACCTAGTCTCTGGCCAAGGGCTTCAAATGGATCCAGATAAACTGTCGGCGGTTTTGGATTGGCCACGCCCTTCTGTACTCCGTGCTATCCAACACTTCCTGGGATTTGCCAACTATTATCGACAGTTTATTCCCCACTTCTCCACCATTGTGGCCCCTATTGGGGCTCTGACCAGGAAGAATGCTAATCCTAAGTCGTGGCCTCCACAAGTGGATGAGGCCTTCAATCGTCTCAAAGCTGCCTTCGCCTCTGCACCAGTTCTATCCAGACCTGATCCGTTGAAACCATTCTTCGTGGAAGTAGACGCTTCCTCAGTCGGAGCCGGAGCCATGCTGGCATTAAAAAGTCCATTCAGCTAATCTCCCGTCTGTATTATTGGTGGCCTACACTAGAGGGTGACGTTACTGATTTTGTTCGGGCCTGTACTGTTTGTGCCCGGGATAAAACCCCTCGCCAGAAGCCTGCTGGACTCCTCCTTCCTTTGCCCGTCCCTGAGCAACCATGGTCCCAAATTGCCATGGATTTCATTACAGATCTTCCCGTATCCCATGGCAACACCGTCATCTGGGTGGTCGTTGATCGTTTTTCCAAAATGGCTCACTTAATTCCGCTTCCAGGCCTTCCTTCTGCGCCACAGTTGGCGAAGCAATTTTTTCTGCACATTTTTCGTCTTCACATGCTTCCCACGCATATCGTCTCGGATAGAGGCGTTCAATTTGTGTCAAAATTTTGGAGAGCTCTCTGTAATCAATTAAAGATCAAATTAAATTTCTCGTCCTCCTATCACCCCCAATCCAATGGACAAATGGAAAGAGTAAACCAGATTCTTGGTGACTACTTGCGACATTTTGTCTCCTCCGCCAAGATGATTGGGTCGACCTTCTGCCCTGGGCTTAAATGTACTCTAGGTGTTTCTGCGTGCTGCGCCTGCCCAGAAAGCACACGGGTGAAACCGACAATGCAGGCTTGTCGGGCACCACTGTCTGCACCAGCACAGCAAGTTTTGTGTCCCTCACATCTTCCATTAACCCGAATTTGGGAAAAAGCGCTTAAATGTACTCTAGGTGTTTCTGTGTGCTGTGCCTGCCCAGAAAGCGCCCGGATGAAACCGACAACGTAGGCTTGTGGGGCGCCACTGTCTGCACCTGCACAGCAAGTTTTGTGTCCCTCGCATCTCCCGTTTGGCCGGAATGTCAAGGAATGTCTGCATGATCTATATCCCATAGCCGTCAAGGGGAAAAAGCGCTTAAATGTACTCTAGGTGTTTCTGCGTGCTGCCCCAACCCGGGTGAAACTGACAATGCAGGCTTGTCGGGCGCCACTTTCTGCACCAGCACAGCAAGTTTTGTGTCCCTCGCATCTTCCGATCACATGGAATTGCAAGGAATGTCTGCATGATCTATATTCCATAGCCGTCAATGGGAAAAAGCACTTAAATTTACTCTAGGTGTTTCTGCGTGCTGTGTCTGCCCAGAAAGTGCCCGGGGGAAACTGACAACGCAGGCTTGTCGGGCACCACTGTCTGCACCAGCATAGCAACTGTCTCACAGACTATTAGGAATGGACTGCTGAGTCTGTAATATACCGTCTACAGACTAATTATAACCAGCAGTCCATTTGTTGTGGAACATGGAGAGCAGAAAAATGTGCTACAGTACCCTTTAAAAAAACGTATTTGAGTAAAACACCAGCCGGTGATTACTTTTGCCTGGACTTTCACAGTATATAGGCCCTTGACAGATTAACAGGTACAAAATAGTACACTACTTAGATGTGGTAGGCACTTATGAGGGCAGAAAAACATATTTTTGCACAACACCAGCAGTACACAACAGTGCTGCAGCACACAGTCACTGTGTACTAAACCCAAAATTTCACTCTCTCAAAGACTATTAGGAATGGACTACTAGGTATTATACAGTTTACAGACTAGTATTACCAGCAGACCATTTTGTTGTGGAACAAAGACAGAATTATGCTGAAAAATTATTCCTCCATCTTCTGCTAAGGTTTATGAAGCTGAGGCAGCTTGTTCAAATGTACGCTCTATGCCCCTCTCTGTAATACAGTGCTGTAGAAAGCGACTGGGAGGTTAATGACTGCAGTAAAAATGATTTTCAGTGAAAAAAAACACTGCTCTCTGTCCACCAGAACACTGATGGGACTAGGAGGTGAAATTCTGCTGGAAAAAGCTTTTCTGTGTGACACACACACAGGCTGTCCATCCTATTTCTCTGAAGTGTAATGAATGAAGTGACTAGCCGGAATATGGCTGCCGATTATATAAGGCTGTGACATCACAGGGGTGACTAGCTGCTGATAAACTGCATCCTGCATGGGATTCAGGGTCATCCCGCCTAGCCACCTTGCCTTCCCGCCTTCCCAGACTTCACTGCCCCATGTCCTCACATGTGGATCTGCCAGTTTAGATACCCTGGAGCCTGGACTGCACTAAATGGAGTTTAATGAAGAGATTCATGCGATAGTATCACGGCAATATTCGCATTCATTGCAAATCAATTTTTTCGTAACGAATTCAGATTCATCGGCTTGATTCGCTCATCTCTAAATACTATCATTAATTTTAATAATTCTATGTCATAGCATATCATCATATGTACCAGATCATGTTATACTAGGCCATATTATGATAAATTATCGCATATTATATTATCATATTAAATCATAGCATGTTGTGTTATATTATGTCATGTTATGTTGTGGTATACTGTTATTTTATTTTTCACCAAAAAAATGTACTAATATTTAAACCTAATCTAGATCTTCTTGTCTTCTTCTCTTGGGCCTTGGAAAAAATTAAAATATAGAAGATCAATGTAACTTTTTATCATACCACAGTCCATAAAATTCTTAGGACGGGAAAAACTTGAAAAATCTTTGAAAAATAAGTCATTGTCCTTATATTGGCAAGTTGATCAAAATGATTGTGACTGCCGATCAATATATATATATTAATACTGATATATTTATATGTAATTTCTAATGCTGAAGGAAAAAGATATCTGTTGAACTATGCACCACTTTCCTGAGTTTGCAATCTGCTCGTGACTGAATAACCTTGGATCAACGCCAGGAGGCCCAAGATGGAAGTCAAAACATTTGAGGAAGATGCAGATTGTATAAGAAGGGCATAGAACTGGAATTTTTCAGTATTAGAGTGAGAGAGCTGCATAACTGAACTTTGGCCAAGAAAGAAATTAACGGACACTAGATATGCTAATATATACGGACATGATAATCGAACAACCAATCAAAATGTAATTTGCTAATTGTGATGTCATAACTAGAGATGAGCGAACTTACAGTAAATTCGATTCGTCACAAACTTCTCGGCTCGGCAGTTGATGACTTATCCTGCGTAAATTAGTTCAGCCTTCAGGTGCTCCGGTGGGCTGGAAAAGGTGGATACATTCCTAGGAAAGAGTCTCCTAGGACTGTATCCACCTTTTCCAGCCCACCGGAGCACCTGAAAGCTGAACTAATTTATGCAGGAAAAGTCATCAACTGCCGAGCCGAGAAGTTCGTGACTAATTTACTGTAAGTTCGCTCATCTCTAGTCATAACTAACCTCCTTTTTTGTACAATGTAAAAATCCAAATGTACTTCCTTAATTAAACAGAAAAAATCTCTTTGATAACTCTCTCTGGGAACATTTTCTGAGTTACCTGCTGAGAAAAGAGTTTTAATACCAACATATTGTCTGGTGTGAATCTCTTGAGCCGGCCCTCAGCGATAAGCAGCAGTGGTCAATCACATTTTAATGCATGACCTCAGTTCGATCCTTGACAGTTGGTGATGAGGATGGGATTTTCTGTTCCCTGGACCGCACTCGTGGGAAAAGCCAAGCCTGGTGGACCGACACCATCTCAGCCGTCCAGGCCAACCCAGAACTATCCAAACCAGGAGTCAAATCTCCACAAAAACACGGTAAGTCTGATGATTTCTTTATGAAACTGTAGCTTATCTGTGTCCTTTGAACAGTTCTGCGAGGCTGGGAAATGGCTTCTGTCGACCCGCTATGACTAGCCCTAGCGACGGGGAATTTTCCCCCTGTGTGGTCTCATTTTCACAGAGGAGTTTTTAGTCGCTTGTGATTGACTGACGCTTTAAATAGGTTCAGAAGGGAAAAGCAGGTTAGGATTTTTCTTTTTCCTCGTCACAAACTTGCAGTCTTATAAAAACATTTTTTTTTCTCTCTTAGTGAGCTGAGAGCTCCTAATCAGCTATTGCTGTACACAGTGTATTGTAGCAAGGTCAAATTTGGCTCCTAATGCCAACAGGAGGATTAACTGTGAGAGACTCTGTATTTTTTTTTTTGAGTCTTTAAAAATCCAGTTTATTTTTTTTCTTCCTGATTGTTCGGATTTAATTTCATTTTAGATTTTTTTAATCTAGCCGAGTGGATTGGGTCAGGGAAGCAAAGTGACGTAGATTTTTGTATTCTAGGTTCTCTGATAGCTTGTGGATGTAAGTGGGCATGATAACTTTTTTGGATGTCAGACAAGCTGATAGCTTCAGAAGTTAGTGTCGGCCAGTAACTTTTTCCGTATTAGAGGACGGCATTACTAATAGCTTCAGATAGTATTGGAGCAAGGATTTGCTGCTCCCGTAGCTTTTAAATGATATTAGTAATGCACCAGAGTAGCAGATAATAGTAGCATCATACACACTGTGGTTGTCATGCTGACACCCTTTTTTTGTTTGGTGTTTGGTATCAATTTGTTTGGCCAATCCACTGAGAGTTTTTTTTTGGGTGACTGAACTGTGCCAAGGTAAGGATGTATAGCTGTGTGAGAAGAAGTGTGTCTGTGTTGTAATTTAAGTTGTTGAGTAGGATTGATTGCCTTAGTGTCTCTTAAAGAATGTTTCTTGGTGGTTTTGTTATATGGTGGTTTGAGTGGACAAATAGCTGTGTGCATTGTGTTGAGGAAATTGGTGTTTTTGGTCCGGTGTGTGCAAGTGGTAGGAGTAGATTTTTGTAAATTGCTTGATAGGATTAGAGAGATTGTTGTCAGAAATAGAGATTCAACGTTTTGGTGGAAAAGCAGGGGATTTATGAAGGGAAAAGAATGTGAAAATTAAGTTAGTTGAAAGTTTGGAATATACTGATGGTTAATGGATAGAGGCAGGGACGTGCACAGACATTTTGAAGGGCAGGGGCTCAAGTAAAAAAAGAGGGCACTTTTCATAATTTAAAAAACATCTGCCAGACTTAATGGGCAGATGTGCTGCGGCCCAGGGACACAGTGGACTCCTGCCAGGCCTCCTCGACATTCCTATCCCCCATAAAAGTTGGTGTTTTTGTAAAATCGAGTCAAGAACAGTTTCTATGAAGGTCTGCCATGTGTATATACACTTTGGCTGTGCTGTCAGTCTTATTTACAAAACACATGTGACAGATGCACTATAATATACTGTATTATAGAGGAGATTCATCAAAACCTGTGCCGAGAAAGAGCGGTGCAGTTGTCCATAGCAACCAATCAGATCATTTTGCAGAGGGCTTTTCCTCTGCAAAGGTTTTCATAAATCTCCCCCTATATGCCCCCACCTGACAGAACCCATCACCAATCACCCAGCACCCAGCACCAATCACCCAGCACCCATCACCCAGCACCCATCACCAATCACCCACCTTATGCAGGAATTTCCACACAGCTCTGGTTCTTACACTGAAGAAATGGGCACGACACAAATATATGCTTACATTCTACAATATACTAGAGTTGGCAAAAAAAGAATTATAACTATACAGCCAGGCATAGCACAGCATACAGGATGGAGGCAGGAAAGCTCCGCCTCCATTGCTCACAAGACTGACTTCGCATACTAGCAATGTGGGGCAATACCTAGAAAATGGAAAGACCAATTTTTGTATACATGCACTGTAACCTAGTGTATTGGGTTTAGTGCGAGTAAACAGCCTGTCAGTTTCCCTTTAATTATATACCGTACCCCCCTTAATTCCCTATATACTGTGCCACCATTCATCTATTAATTCCCTATATACTGTGCCACCATTAATGAACAATATACTGTGCCACCGTTAATGAACTATATACTGTGCCACTATTATTTAACTATACTGCGCCACCATTAAGGGTGCATTCACACGTGCATATTTTCTGCTGCAGATCTGCTGCAGATTTGCTTTAGCAGATTTCTCTTCCCATTGTCAATGGGAAGCAAAATCTACAGCAGCAAAATCTGCAGCAGATCTGCAGCAAAAATAGGCACGTGTGAACGCCCCCTAAGGATCTATACATAGTGCCAGCATACATCAAAAATATAATGTTCCAATATAATGAAATATATACTGTGCTCTCATAAATTCCCTATTTACTGTGCTTTCATTTACGTGCTTACATTCCTCCAATAATTCCCTACTAATGTGCTTCATACAATAAATACAAGCACATAACATAAAGGCACATACAGTACATAGGTAATATACACACACATACATAGAGACACTTTGACACATACATACAAATAATATACATTAAGAAACATAAATACACAGACACACATATAACATGGAATATATACTAAAAGATATAGCCAATAAGCACATCATACATACAGGTACACACATACAATCACTCACAGATATATACACACACATACATAGATTCACTTGCTCACATATATATACACACACACACACACATACATACATACATACATACACACACATACATAGACTCCCTTGCTCACATATATAGGCACATACATAGAGATAGACACACACAAAAACACACATATATACACCTCACACTGACATACAGTCACTCAATATATACACTAGAGGTGCACCAAAATGGAAATTTCAGAACCGAAACAAAACCAAAATAAAAAAAAAAATGTCCGGCCGAAACCGATACCGAAACCGAAAATGACTTCTCCCCGTCTTCTGGTAAAATGCAGCGCTCCGCTCATTAGATTCCCCCACATTAGATTGCCAGCTCCCCCACATTAGGTCGAGAGTTCCCCCACATTAATAGGCAGCTCCCCCACATTAATAGGCAGCTCCCCCACATTAGGTCAGCATTTCCCCCACAATAGTAGGCAGTTCCCCCACAATATTAAGCAGCTCCCCCCAACAATATTAGGCAGCTCCCCCCCACATTAGGTCAGCAGTTCCCCCACAATAGTAGGCAGCTCCCCCACATTAGGTCAACAGTTCCCCCACAATAGTAGGCAGTTCCCCAACAATATTAAGCAGCTCCCCACAACAATATTAGGCAGCTCCCCACAACAATATTAGGCAGCTCCCCCCACATTTGTAGGCAGCTTCCCCCACATTTGTAGGCAGCTCCCCTCCCACAATATTAGGCAGCTCCCCCCAACAATATTAGGCAGCTCCCCCCCAACAATATTAGGCAGCTCCCCCACAATATTAGGCAGCTCCCCCACACAATATTAGGCAGCTCCCCCACTCAATATTAGGCAGCTCCCCCACATTTGTAGGCAGCTCCCCCAAACAATATTAGGCAGCTCCCCCCCCCACATTTGTAGGCAGCTGCCCCCCAACAATATTAGGCAGCTCCCCCCCCCCACACATTTGTAGGCAGCTGCCCCCCAACAATATTAGGCAGCTCCCCCACATTAGTAGGCAGCTTCCCCCCACCCCACAGACATACAGCTTCCAGCCATATATGGCTGGAGGCTGTATGTCTGTACTGCTGCCCCCACAGTGTTCCGGTCACTGCTCCTCTGGCCCGGGGTCACATCTACTGCTATGGCCTAAGGACCATAGCAGTAGGCGCCGGGACCGGGGGAGCGGTGACCGGAACACTCAAAAAGATGACGCGGTCACTTACCAGGCCCCGGCCGGCGTGCGTTCTCCTGCGACGATCCTGCGGTCCTCCTGCGTCTCTATGGTTGTACGCACGGGACGTCAGTGACGTCCCGTGCGTATGACCATAGAGGCGGAGAAGCGAGGGACCGGAAGAGGATCGCAGGAGGACGCCGGGGAATGGTGAGTGACCGGCGGACATCCTTATGTCCCGAAAAGATTTTTCGGGACACAGGGATGTCCGGGATAGGAATACTTCTTTTTATGGGCCCGGGCCGGCTCCCGTGTGTGGCTGCAGGCGGGGGCCGACCAAAGCATATAAAAACTAATACTGTATACTAAAAACCAGGGGGCCTCCAGCTGTTGTGAAACTACAACTCCTAGCATGCCCGGACAAACTTTGCCGGTCCGGGCATGCTGGGAGTTGTAGTTTCACAACAGCTGGAGGCCCCCTGGTTTTTAGTTTACAGTATTAGGTTTTATATGCTCTGGTCGGCCCCCGCCTGCAGCCACATACGGGAGCCGGCCCGGGCACATAAAAAGAAGTATTCCTATCCCGGAGAGCGTGCCCTCCCCCCCCCCAGATGTTGCGCCCGGCCCCCCCTGCACCCCCCAAGAGTGCCTCTGCCACTGGCTGCGTTTGCAACTTGTGCTGTGGGCGGGCAGGGAAGGTGGGTCATTATCGGCACATTTTTTGTTGTTTCGGCATTTCCTCAAAACAGCTATTTTCGGCCGATATGTATCGGCCACCGATATATCGGTGCATCCCTAATATACACAGTCACTTACACTAAGGCCCCAGCCATCCCTCTCTGCACAGGCACATACATAGAGATACGCACACATATATAAACATCATACACACACACACTGACATACAATCACTCACATATATGCACAGTTACTTACAGTAAGAGCTGCATAGACTGAAGTTTCTGGCCAGGACATGCTGTGGGCGGGGCTTCTCTCTGCCTCCTCTGCTCCTGTGTCCTCCGTGTGGAGATAAGCAGAGAAATGGCAGATAATGACAGGGTAAGTGGTGCCCCCTTGCTGCAGGGAGGGCACAGCACCCTCCATTAAACCACATACAAATCTCCCCAGCAATTGATCTTTTTTACTTCACCTGTCACCCTGAGTCTGCAGCTCCTTTTGTGAGGGCACTAGAGGGGCAGGTGAGGAAAAGGGCAGGGGCTCCAGACCCATTTCACTCCTATGTGTGCACGTCCCTGGATAGAGGTATTGATATACAGCAGTGTTATATACAATATTTGTATACAGTTATAAGCAGAAAGGCAAAAGGAAATGAAAAGGTGACTGGTGTTGTTTAGGAGGATGATGCTGCAGAAGACGCAGACTCAAGGAACTGGATGAGCAGAGCTGAAAGTGTTTGTGTAAGTGATATCAAAGTACAGGAATGTAGAAAAGTCCAATAAATTTGTTGAAGCGGTGAAACAGTGTTAATACTTTGTTCAGGAATGTACTGAAGGTGTCAGGGGGAAACTTGGGGGTCCCCTGGATCAATGAGGGAGATGAGTGAATTGAATGCAGATAATGGCCCTCATTTACTATTGCAAACCCGACATGTTTTGTTGTGCGCCAGATTCTATCACATTGCGCCAGATTTTGCACCAGAATTTGCGCCAGAATTGGAAAAACCCCGACTAACTCTCCATTTTGCTAAGAAAACAGGGAAAGGGGCGTGGTCTCCAAAAAGGGGCGTGTCTCCGACATTTTCACAAAAAAACAACATATTTACTAAGGTTTCCACATAAAATGTGGTGGATTTGAGCTGAGGAAAACCCTACAGATCAGAGCACTTCGGCAGGCATTGCACTTTACACAGCATGGATGAGTGTGCGAGGAGGGTGAGAATTCACCCTTGATTACTTCCATTATATATGCTACATAGGATTACTCTTATATACACACTGTCTCTACTATGAAGGTTTATTATAGTGTGTGATAATACAATTGTTTGCATATATTGTTACTGTTGTTTTTCTTGCATACCCCATGTTTGGTATACCTTCTTATATTAATTTAATTATATTATTATATGCAACTTCTGCTGGCCACCCAGATTTCTGGCAATTTTACAAGTATTTCAAGTACTGTGTATTTTTAAAAGTTATAATAAAGATATTTGTTTTAATATTATTGTGGTAGTTGACTCATCTCTCGGTATACAAGATCAGAGCATGTGTAAAAAAGCTAAATGTAGGGAAAGTGGAAAATGTAGGGAAACCTTAGTAAATACTGTAAAAAATAAACCCACAAAGAAACATACACTCCATTCTTAGTAAATGAGGGCCAATGTGTTAGGTCTCTGGGAAAGTTGAGTGTATGTAGTCATGTGATGACGTTCATGAAATGTTGTCCTTGTTGTAGTGAATTCTGGTGTTTTGGTGAATTCTGGTGTTGAAAGAGGAGAATATCCGCGTGGTATTAATTGAACTGTTTGATGATCTTTAATTGATTTCCTTGTCTTCACAGTTACACGGATAGATGCCAAAAAATATAATGTATCAGGAAATGCTATTAATTGTCTGATCATATTACAGTAGTAACAAGAGAAGAAGTTTGGGCAAGAAAAATAAAATGAGATAAAAGGAAAAAAGTGATCACTATTCAATTGATAAATGTTTAAAATCAGCAAATTTTTTCCTTCTTCCCCCAAAAGAGCTGTACATATTTTTTTGGGGGTGAGAATAGGCCATGTGTGTTATGTGGGCCCTGTGTGTTTTGTATGTCAGTATTGTTACATGTTACATGTGTCTTGGATGTCTCTTGTTGTAAAGTAGCGCAGAAATCCAGTGATGAATGAGCAAGCTTGAGGTAAAGCAGAGAGCCAGACTCAAAGGGGCGGTGACTGATGACATAGAAGTTTGGGAGGAGTAAGGTGGGGTTTACAGGCAGAATGTCAGCCACCTCTTCTTAAAAAATCACACGAAGAAAATGCTAAGTAAGTGTAAGTGTAAATGTAAGTACTCACTGTAACCCTTCTACACACTGTAACCCTTGTGTGACATGTTGGGGGTTTCTGCTGTTCTGGCATCATGGGAGGTTTGAAAATTCACATGGCCCCCTTCTTCAATTTTAACAAAATTCTCTCTATAAAAGACCAATGGCGCTCCTTCTGTTCTGAGACCTGTAGTGTGCCAGCAGAGCACTTAACATCTTCCGTTCAGCCGGAATGGCAAGAAATGTCTGCATATTCTATTTTCATTTCGGTCAATGGGAAAAAGCACTTAAATGTAATCTAGATGTTTCTGCGTGCTGCGCATGCCAAAAAAGTGCCTGGTCCAAACCGACAATGCAGGCATGTCGGGTGCCACTGTCTGCAACAGCACAGCAAGTTTTGTGCAAATAGCATCTTCCATTCGGCCGTAATTGCAAGATATGTCTGCATATTCTCTTTTCATTGCAGTCAATGGGAAAAAGCGCTTAAATGTAATCTAGGTGTTTCTGCGTGCTGCGCCTGCCCAAAAAGTGCCAAGTCCAAACCGACAATGCAGGCATGTCGGGTGCCACTGTCTGCATCAGCACAGCAAGTTTTGTGCAAATCGCATCTTCCGTTCGGCCGGAATTGAAAGAAATGTCTGCATTTTTGCATTTTTATTGCTCCGCCTGCCCAAAAAGTGCCTGGTCCAAACCGACAATGCAGGCATGTCGGGTGCCACTCTCTGCACCAGCACAGCAAGTTTTGTGCACCTCGCATCTTCCGTTCAGCCGTAATTGCAAGAAATGTCTGCATATTCTATTTTCATTGCAGTCAATGGGAAAAACGCTTAAATGTAATTTAGATGTTTCTTCAGGCTGCGCCTGCCCAAAAAGTGCCTGGTCCAAACCGACAATGCAAGCATGTCGGGTGCCACTGTCTGCACCAGCACAGCAAGTTTTGTGCACCTCGCATCTTCAGTTCGGCCGGAATTGCAAGAAATGTCTGTATGTTCTATTTTCATTGCGGTCAATGGGAAAAAGCATTTAAATTTACTCTAGGTGTTTGTGAGTGCTGCACCTGCCCAAAAAGTGTCCGCTCCAAACCGACAATGCATGCATGTTGGGTGCCACTGTCTGCACCAGCACAGCAAGTTTTGTGCACCTCGCATCTTCAGTTCGGCCGGAATTGCAAGAAATGTCTGCATGTTCTATTTTCATTGCGGTCAATGGGAAAAAGTGTTTAAATGTACTCTAGGTGTTTCTGCGTAATGCGCCTGCCCAAAAAGTGCACGGTCCAAACCGACAATGCAGGCATGTCGGGTGCCGCTGTCTGAACCAGCATAGCAAGTTTTGTGAAACTCGCATCTTCAGTTTGGTCGGAAATGCAAGAAATGTCTGCGTATTCTATTTTCATTGCGGTCAGTGGGAAAAAGCGCTTACATGTAATCTAGGTATTTCTGCATGCTGCGCCTGCCCAAAAATGTGCCCGATCCAAACCGACAATGCGGGCATGTCAGGTGCCACTGTCTGCACCATCACAACAAGTTTTGTGCAAATCGCATCTTCAGTTCGGCTGGAATTACAAGAAATGTCTGCATGTTTTATTTTCATTGCGGTCAATGTGACAATGGGAAAAAGCATTTAAATGTACTCTAGGTGTTTCTGCGTGCTGCGCCTGCCCAAAAAAGTGCCTGGTCCAAACCGACAATGCAGGCATGTCGGGTGCCACTGTCTGCAACAGCACAGCAAGTTTTGTGCAAATAGCATCTTCCGTTCGGCCGTAATTGCAAGATATGTCTGCATATTCTCTTTTCATTGCAGTCAATGGGAAAAAGCGCTTAAATGTAATCTAGGTGTTTCTGCATGCTGCGCCTGCCCGAAAAGTGCCAAGTCCAAACCGACAATGCAGGCATGTCGGGTGACACTGTCTGCATCAGCACAGCAAGTTTTGTGCAAATCGCATCTTCCGTTCGGCCGGAATTGAAAGAAATGTCTGCATTTTTGCATTTTTATTGCTCCGCCTGCCCAAAAAGTGCCTGGTCCAAACCGACAATGCAGGCATGTCGGGTGCCACTCTCTGCACCAGCACAGCAAGTTTTGTGCACCTCGCATCTTCCGTTCAGCCGTAATTGCAAGAAATGTCTGCATATTCTATTTTCATTGCAGTCAATGGGAAAAACGCTTAAATGTAATTTAGATGTTTCTTCAGGCTGCGCCTGCCCAAAAAGTGCCTGGTCCAAACCGACAATGCAAGCATGTCGGGTGCCACTGTCTGCACCAGCACAGCAAGTTTTGTGCACCTCGCATCTTCAGTTCGGCCGGAATTGCAAGAAATGTCTGTATGTTCTATTTTCATTGCGGTCAATGGGAAAAAGCATTTAAATTTACTCTAGGTGTTTGTGAGTGCTGCACCTGCCCAAAAAGTGTCCGCTCCAAACCGACAATGCATGCATGTTGGGTGCCACTGTCTGCACCAGCACAGCAAGTTTTGTGCACCTCGCATCTTCAGTTCGGCCGGAATTGCAAGAAATGTCTGCATGTTCTATTTTCATTGCGGTCAATGGGAAAAAGTGTTTAAATGTACTCTAGGTGTTTCTGCGTAATGCGCCTGCCCAAAAAGTGCACGGTCCAAACCGACAATGCAGGCATGTCGGGTGCCGCTGTCTGAACCAGCATAGCAAGTTTTGTGAAACTCGCATCTTCAGTTTGGTCGGAAATGCAAGAAATGTCTGCGTATTCTATTTTCATTGCGGTCAGTGGGAAAAAGCGCTTACATGTAATCTAGGTATTTCTGCATGCTGCGCCTGCCCAAAAATGTGCCCGATCCAAACCGACAATGCGGGCATGTCAGGTGCCACTGTCTGCACCATCACAACAAGTTTTGTGCAAATCGCATCTTCAGTTCGGCTGGAATTACAAGAAATGTCTGCATGTTTTATTTTCATTGCGGTCAATGTGACAATGGGAAAAAGCATTTAAATGTACTCTAGGTGTTTCTGCGTGCTGCGCCTGCCCAAAAAAGTGCCTGGTCCAAACCGACAATGCAGGCATGTCGGGTGCCACTGTCTGCAACAGCACAGCAAGTTTTGTGCAAATAGCATCTTCCGTTCGGCCGTAATTGCAAGATATGTCTGCATATTCTCTTTTCATTGCAGTCAATGGGAAAAAGCGCTTAAATGTAATCTAGGTGTTTCTGCGTGCTGCGCCTGCCCGAAAAGTGCCAAGTCCAAACCGACAATGCAGGCATGTCGGGTGACACTGTCTGCATCAGCACAGCAAGTTTTGTGCAAATCGCATCTTCCGTTCGGCCGGAATTGAAAGAAATGTCTGCATTTTTGCATTTTTATTGCTCCGCCTGCCCAAAAAGTGCCTGGTCCAAACCGACAATGCAGGCATGTCGGGTGCCACTCTCTGCACCAGCACAGCAAGTTTTGTGCACCTCGCATCTTCCGTTCAGCCGTAATTGCAAGAAATGTCTGCATATTCTATTTTCATTGCAGTCAATGGGAAAAACGCTTAAATGTAATTTAGATGTTTCTTCAGGCTGCGCCTGCCCAAAAAGTGCCTGGTCCAAACCGACAATGCAAGCATGTCGGGTGCCACTGTCTGCACCAGCACAGCAAGTTTTGTGCACCTCGCATCTTCAGTTCGGCCGGAATTGCAAGAAATGTCTGTATGTTCTATTTTCATTGCGGTCAATGGGAAAAAGCATTTAAATTTACTCTAGGTGTTTGTGAGTGCTGCACCTGCCCAAAAAGTGTCCGCTCCAAACCGACAATGCATGCATGTTGGGTGCCACTGTCTGCACCAGCACAGCAAGTTTTGTGCACCTCGCATCTTCAGTTCGGCCGGAATTGCAAGAAATGTCTGCATGTTCTATTTTCATTGCGGTCAATGGGAAAAAGTGTTTAAATGTACTCTAGGTGTTTCTGCGTAATGCGCCTGCCCAAAAAGTGCACGGTCCAAACCGACAATGCAGGCATGTCGGGTGCCGCTGTCTGAACCAGCATAGCAAGTTTTGTGAAACTCGCATCTTCAGTTTGGTCGGAAATGCAAGAAATGTCTGCGTATTCTATTTTCATTGCGGTCAGTGGGAAAAAGCGCTTACATGTAATCTAGGTATTTCTGCATGCTGCGCCTGCCCAAAAATGTGCCCGATCCAAACCGACAATGCGGGCATGTCAGGTGCCACTGTCTGCACCATCACAACAAGTTTTGTGCAAATCGCATCTTCAGTTCGGCTGGAATTACAAGAAATGTCTGCATGTTTTATTTTCATTGCGGTCAATGTGACAATGGGAAAAAGCATTTAAATGTACTCTAGGTGTTTCTGCGTGCTGCGCCTGCCCAAAAAAGTGCCTGGTCCAAACCGACAATGCAGGCATGTCGGGTGCCACTGTCTGCAACAGCACAGCAAGTTTTGTGCAAATAGCATCTTCCGTTCGGCCGTAATTGCAAGATATGTCTGCATATTCTCTTTTCATTGCAGTCAATGGGAAAAAGCGCTTAAATGTAATCTAGGTGTTTCTGCGTGCTGCGCCTGCCCGAAAAGTGCCAAGTCCAAACCGACAATGCATGCATGTCGGGTGACACTGTCTGCATCAGCACAGCAAGTTTTGTGCAAATCGCATCTTCCGTTCGGCCGGAATTGAAAGAAATGTCTGCATTTTTGCATTTTTATTGCTCCGCCTGCCCAAAAAGTGCCTGGTCCAAACCGACAATGCAGGCATGTCGGGTGCCACTCTCTGCACCAGCACAGCAAGTTTTGTGCACCTCGCATCTTCCGTTCAGCCGTAATTGCAAGAAATGTCTGCATATTCTATTTTCATTGCAGTCAATGGGAAAAACGCTTAAATGTAATTTAGATGTTTCTTCAGGCTGCGCCTGCCCAAAAAGTGCCTGGTCCAAACCGACAATGCAAGCATGTCGGGTGCCACTGTCTGCACCAGCACAGCAAGTTTTGTGCACCTCGCATCTTCAGTTCGGCCGGAATTGCAAGAAATGTCTGTATGTTCTATTTTCATTGCGGTCAATGGGAAAAAGCATTTAAATTTACTCTAGGTGTTTGTGAGTGCTGCACCTGCCCAAAAAGTGTCCGCTCCAAACCGACAATGCATGCATGTTGGGTGCCACTGTCTGCACCAGCACAGCAAGTTTTGTGCACCTCGCATCTTCAGTTCGGCCGGAATTGCAAGAAATGTCTGCATGTTCTATTTTCATTGCGGTCAATGGGAAAAAGTGTTTAAATGTACTCTAGGTGTTTCTGCGTAATGCGCCTGCCCAAAAAGTGCACGGTCCAAACCGACAATGCAGGCATGTCGGGTGCCGCTGTCTGAACCAGCATAGCAAGTTTTGTGAAACTCGCATCTTCAGTTTGGTCGGAAATGCAAGAAATGTCTGCGTATTCTATTTTCATTGCGGTCAGTGGGAAAAAGCGCTTACATGTAATCTAGGTATTTCTGCATGCTGCGCCTGCCCAAAAATGTGCCCGATCCAAACCGACAATGCGGGCATGTCAGGTGCCACTGTCTGCACCATCACAACAAGTTTTGTGCAAATCGCATCTTCAGTTCGGCTGGAATTACAAGAAATGTCTGCATGTTTTATTTTCATTGCGGTCAATGTGACAATGGGAAAAAGCATTTAAATGTACTCTAGGTGTTTCTGCGTGCTGCGCCTGCCCAAAAAAGTGCCTGGTCCAAACCGACAATGCAGGCATGTCGGGTGCCACTGTCTGCAACAGCACAGCAAGTTTTGTGCAAATAGCATCTTCCGTTCGGCCGTAATTGCAAGATATGTCTGCATATTCTCTTTTCATTGCAGTCAATGGGAAAAAGCGCTTAAATGTAATCTAGGTGTTTCTGCGTGCTGCGCCTGCCCGAAAAGTGCCAAGTCCAAACCGACAATGCATGCATGTCGGGTGACACTGTCTGCATCAGCACAGCAAGTTTTGTGCAAATCGCATCTTCCGTTCGGCCGGAATTGAAAGAAATGTCTGCATTTTTGCATTTTTATTGCTCCGCCTGCCCAAAAAGTGCCTGGTCCAAACCGACACTGCAGGCATGTCGGGTGCCACTCTCTGCACCAGCACAGCAAGTTTTGTGCACCTCGCATCTTCCGTTCAGCCGTAATTGCAAGAAATGTCTGCATATTCTATTTTCATTGCAGTCAATGGGAAAAACGCTTAAATGTAATTTAGATGTTTCTTCAGGCTGCGCCTGCCCAAAAAGTGCCTGGTCCAAACCGACAATGCAAGCATGTCGGGTGCCACTGTCTGCACCAGCACAGCAAGTTTTGTGCACCTCGCATCTTCAGTTCGGCCGGAATTGCAAGAAATGTCTGCATGTTCTATTTTCATTGCGGTCAATGGGAAAAAGCATTTAAATTTACTCTAGGTGTTTGTGAGTGCTGCACCTGCCCAAAAAGTGTCCGCTCCAAACCGACAATGCATGCATGTTGGGTGCCACTGTCTGCACCAGTACAGCAAGTTTTGTGCACCTCGCATCTTCAGTTCGGCCGGAATTGCAAGAAATGTCTGCATGTTCTATTTTCATTGCGGTCAATGGGAAAAAGTGTTTAAATGTACTCTAGGTGTTTCTGCGTAATGCGCCTGCCCAAAAAGTGCACGGTCCAAACCGACAATGCAGGCATGTCGGGTGCCGCTGTCTGAACCAGCATAGCAAGTTTTGTGAAACTCGCATCTTCAGTTTGGTCGGAAATGCAAGAAATGTCTGCGTATTCTATTTTCATTGCGGTCAGTGGGAAAAAGCGCTTACATGTAATCTAGGTATTTCTGCATGCTGCGCCTGCCCAAATATGTGCCCGATCCAAACCGACAATGCGGGCATGTCAGGTTCCACTGTCTGCACCATCACAAGTTTTGTGCAAATCGCATCTTCAGTTCGGCTGGAATTGCAAGAAATGTCTGCATGTTTTATTTTCATTGCGGTCAATGTGACAATGGGAAAAAGCATTTAAATGTACTCTAGGTGTTTCTGCGTGCTGCGCCTGCCCAAAAAGTGCCTGGTCCAAACCGACAATGCAGGCATGTCGGGTGCCACGGTATGCACCGGCACAACAAGTTTTGTTTACCTCGCAAATACCGTTCGACCAGCCCAAAGAGTGCCCGACTGAAAACGACAACGCAGGCATGTCGGGTGCCACTGTCTGCACCAGCACAGAAAGTTTTGAGCAGATATCTCCTTCCATTCGGCCGGAATTGCAAGAAGTTTGTGCATCTTCTATGTTCGTCGCGGTCAATGGCAAAAGGCGCTTATCTGCAATCTAGGTGTTTCTGCGTGCTACGCCGGGCCAAAGAGTGCCCGGCGGAAAACGACAACGCAGGCATGTCGGGTGCCACTCTCTGCATCAGCACAGAAAGTTTTGAGCAGATATCTCCTTCCGTTCGGCCGGAATTGCAAGAAGTTTGTGAATCTTCAATGTAGGTCGCGGTCTATGTCAAAAAGCGCTTATCTGCAATCTAGGTGTTTCTGCGTGCTGCGCCGGCCCAAAGAGTGCCCGGCTGAAAACGACAACGCAGGCATGTCGGGTGCCACTGTCTACATAAGCACAGAAAGTTTTGAGCAGATATCTCCTTCCATTCGGCCGGAATTGCAAGAAGTTTGTGCATCTTCTATGTTCGTCGCGGTCAATCGCAAAAGGCGCTTATCTTCAATCTAGATGTTTCTGCGTGCTGCGCCTGTCCAAAGAGTGTCCGAATGAAAACGACAATGCAGGCATGTCGGGTGCAGGCATGTCGGGTACCTGCACAGAAAGTTTTGAGCAGATATCTCCTTCCATTCGGCCAGAATTGCATGAAGTTTGTGCATATTCTATGTTCGTTCGTCAGTGGGAAAAGGCACTTAACTGCAATCTAGGTGTTTCTGCGTGCTGCGCCTGCCCAAAGAGTGCCCGAATAAAAACGACAATGCAGGCATGTCGGGTGCCATTGTTTGCACCAGCACAGCAAGTTTTGAGCAGATATCTCCCTCCGTTCGGCCGGAATTGCAAGAAGTTTGTGCATCTTCTATGTTCGTCGCAGTCAATGGGAAAAGGCACTTAACTGCAATCTAGTTGTTTCTGCATGATGCGCCGGCCCAAAAAGTGCCCGAATGAGAACGACGACGCAGGCTTGTCGGGTTCCACTGTCTGCAGCAGCACAGCAAGTTTTGAGCAGATATCTCCTTCCGATCGGCCGGAATTGAAAGAAGTTTGTGCATCTTCAATGTTGGTCGCGGTCTATGTCAAAAAGCGCTTATCTGCAATCTAGGTGTTTCTGCGTGCTGCGCCGGCCCAAAGAGTGCCTGGCTGAAAACGACAAAGCAGGTATAACGGGTGCCACTGTCTGCACCTGCACAGAAAGTTTTGAATAGATATCTCCTTCCATTCGGCCGGAATTGCAAGAAGTTTGTGCATCTTCAATGTTCGTCGCGGTCAATGCCAAAAGGCGCTTATCTTCAATCTAGGTGTTTCTGCGTGCTGCTCCGGCCCAAAGACTGCCCGGCGGAAAACGACAACGCAGGCATGTCGGGTGCCACTGTCTGCACCTGCACAGAAAGTTTTGAGCAGATATCTCCTTCCATTCGGCCGGAATTGCAAGACGTTTGTGCATCTTCTATGTTCGTCACGGTCAATTCCAAAAGGCGCTTATCTTCAATCTAGGTGTTTCTGCGTGCTGCGCCGGCCCAAAGAGTTCCCGGCGGAAAACGACAATGCAGGCATGTCGGGTGCCACTGTCTGCACCTGCACAGAAAGTTTTGAGCAGATATCTCCTTCCGTTCGGCCGGAATTGAAAGAAGATTGTGCATCTTCAATGTAGGTCGCGGTCAATCACAAAAAGGCGCTTATCTTCAATCTAGGTGTTTCTGCGTGCTGCGCCGGCCCAAAGAGTGCCCGGCGGAAAACGACAACGCAGGCATGTCGGGTGCCACTGTCTGCACCTGCACAGTATTTTTTGAGCAGATATCTTCTTTCGTTCGGCCGGCATTGCAAGACGTTTGTGCAATCTGCAATGTAGGTCGCGGTCAATGACAAAAAGGCGCTTATCTTCAATCTAGGTGTTTCTGCGTGCTGCTTCGGCCCAAAGAGTGCCCGGCGGAAAACGACAACGCAGGCATGTCGGGTGCCACTGTCTGCACCTGCACAGTATGTTTTGAGCAGATATCTTCTTTCGTTCGGCCGGAATTGCAAGACGTTTGTGCATCTGCAATGTAGGTCGCGGTCAATGACAAAAAGGCGCTTATCTTCAATCTAGGTGTTTCTGCATGCTGCGCCGGCCCAAAGAGTGCCCGGCGGAAAACGACAACGCAGGCATGTCGGGTGCCACTGTCTGCACCTGCACAGAAAGTTTTGAGCAGATATCTCCTTCCATTCGGCCGGAATTGCAAGACGTTTGTGCATCTTCTATTTTCGTCGCGGTCAATGGCAAAAGGCGCTTATCTTCAATCTAGGTGTTTCTGCGTGCTGCGCCGGCCCAAAGAGTGCCCGGCGGATAACGACAACGCAGGCATGTCGAGTGCCACTGTCTGCACCTGCACAGAAAGTTTTGAGCAGATATCTCCTTCTGTTCGGCCGGAATTGAAAGAAGATTGTGCATCTTCAATGTAGGTCGCGGTCAATGACAAAAAGGCGCTTATCTTCAATCTAGGTGTTTCTGCGTGCTGCGCCGGCCCAAAGAGTGCCCGGCGGAAAACGACAACGCAGGCATGTCGGGTGCCACTGTCTGCACCTGCACAGTATGTTTTGAGCAGATATCTTCTTTCGTTCGGCCGGAATTGCAAGACGTTTGTGCATCTGCAATGTAGGTCGCGGTCAATGACAAAAAGGCGCTTATCTTCAATCTAGGTGTTTCTGCGTGCTGCTCCGGCCCAAAGAGTGCCCGGCGGAAAACGACAACGCAGGCATGTCGGGTGCCACTGTCTGCACCTGCACAGAAAGTTTTGAGCAGATATCTCCTTCCATTCGGCCGGAATTGCAAGACGTTTGTGCATCTTCTATTTTCGTCGCGATCAATGGCAAAAGGCGCTTATCTTCAATCTAGGTGTTTCTGCGTGCTGCGCCGGCCCAAAGAGTGCCCGGCGGAAAACGACAACGCAGGCATGTCGAGTGCCACTGTCTGCACCTGCACAGAAAGTTTTGAGCAGATATCTCCTTCCGTTCGGCCGGAATTGAAAGAAGATTGTGCATCTTCAATGTAGGTCGCGGTCAATGACAAAAAGGCGCTTATCTTCAATCTAGGTGTTTCTGCGTGCTGCGCCGGCCCAAAGACTGCCCGGCGGAAAACGACAACGCAGGCATGTCGGGTGCCACTGTCTGCACCTGCACAGAATGTTTTGAGCAAATATCTCCTTCCGTTCGGCCGGAATTGAAAGAAGATTGTGCATCTTCAATGTAGGTCGCGGTCAATGACAAAAAGGCGCTTATCTTCAATCTAGGTGTTTCTGCGTGCTGCGCCGGCCCAAAGAGTGCCCGGCGGAAAACGACAACGCAGGCATGTCGGGTGCCACTGTCTACACCTGCACAGAAAGTTTTGAGCAGATATCTCCTTCCATTCGGCCGGAATTGCAAGAAGTTTGTGCATCTTCTATGTTCGTCGCGGTCAATGACAAAAGGAGCTTATCTTCAATCTAGGTGTTTCTGCGTGCTGCTCCGGCCCAAAGAGTGCCCGGCGGAAAACGACAACGCAGGCATGTCGGGTGCCACTGTCTGCACCTGCACAGAAAGTTTTAAGCAGATATCTTCTTTCGTTCGGCCGGAATTGCAAGACGTTCGTGCATCTTCAATATTGGTCGCGGTCAATGTCAAAAAGCCCTTATCTGCAATCTAGGTGTTTCTGCGTGCTACGCCGGCCCAAAGAGTGCCCGGCTGAAAACGACAATGCAGGCATGTCGGGTGCCACTGTCTGCACATGCACAGAAAGGTTTGAGCAGATATCTCCTTCCATTCGGCCGGAATTGCAAGACGTTTGTGCATCTTCTATGTTCGTCGCGGTCAATGGCAAAAGGCGCTTATCTTCAATCTAGGTGTTTCTGCGTGCTGCTCCGGCCCAAAGAGTGCCCGGCGGAAAACGACAACGCAGGCATGTCGGGTGCCACTGTCTGCACCTGCACAGAAAGTTTTGAGCAGATATCTCCTTCCATTCGGCCGGAATTGCAAGACGTTTGTGCATCTTCTATGTTCGTCGCGGTCAATGGCAAAAGGCGCTTATCTTCAATCTAGGTGTTTCTGCGTGCTGCGCCGGCCCAAAGAGTGCCCGGCGGAAAACGACAACGCAGGCATGTCGAGTGCCACTGTCTGCACCTGCACAGAAAGTTTTGAGCAGATATCTCCTTCCGTTCGGCCGGAATTGAAAGAAGATTGTGCATCTTCAATGTAGGTCGCGGTCAATAACAAAAAGGCGCTTATCTTCAATCTAGGTGTTTCTGCGTGCTGCGCCGGCCCAAAGAGTGCCCGGCGGAAAACGACAACGCAGGCATGTCGGGTGCCACTGTCTGCACCTGCACAGAAAGTTTTGAGCAGATATCTCCTTCCGTTCGGCCGTAATTGAAAGAAGATTGTGCATCTTCTATGTTTGTCGCGGTCAATGGCAAAAGGCGCTTATCTTCAATATAGGTGTTTCTGCGTGCTGCGCCGGCCCAAAGAGTGCCCGGCGGAAAACGACAACGCAGGCATGTCGGGTGCCACTGTCTACACCTGCACAGAAAGTTTTGAGCAGATATCTCCTTCCATTCGGCCGGAATTGCAAGACGTTTGTGCATCTTCTATGTTCGTCGCGGTCAATGGCAAAAGGCGCTTATCTTCAATCTAGGTGTTTCTGCGTGCTGCGCCGGCCCAAAGAGTGCCCGGCGGAAAACGACAACGCAGGCATGTCGGGTGCCACTGTCTGCACCTGCACAGAAAGTTTTGAGCAGATATCTCCTTCCATTCGGCCGGAATTGCAAGACGTTTGTGCATCTTCTATTTTCGTCGCGGTCAATGGCAAAAGGCGCTTATCTTCAATCTAGGTGTTTCTGCGTGCTGCGCCGGCCCAAAGAGTGCCCGGCGGAAAACGACAACGCAGGCATGTCGAGTGCCACTGTCTGCACCTGCACAGAAAGTTTTGAGCAGATATCTCCTTCCGTTCGGCCGGAATTGAAAGAAGATTGTGCATCTTCAATGTAGGTCGCGGTCAATGACAAAAAGGCGCTTATCTTCAATCTAGGTGTTTCTGCGTGCTGCGCCGGCCCAAAGACTGCCCGGCGGAAAACGACAACGCAGGCATGTCGGGTGCCACTGTCTGCACCTGCACAGAATGTTTTGAGCAGATATCTCCTTCCGTTCGGCCGGAATTGAAAGAAGATTGTGCATCTTCAATGTAGGTCGCGGTCAATGACAAAAAGGCGCTTATCTTCAATCTAGGTGTTTCTGCGTGCTGCGCCGGCCCAAAGAGTGCCCGGCGGAAAACGACAACGCAGGCATGTCGGGTGCCACTGTCTACACCTGCACAGAAAGTTTTGAGCAGATATCTCCTTCCATTCGGCCGGAATTGCAAGAAGTTTGTGCATCTTCTATGTTCGTCGCGGTCAATGACAAAAGGAGCTTATCTTCAATCTAGGTGTTTCTGCGTGCTGCTCCGGCCCAAAGAGTGCCCGGCGGAAAACGACAACGCAGGCATGTCGGGTGCCACTGTCTGCACCTGCACAGAAAGTTTTAAGCAGATATCTTCTTTCGTTCGGCCGGAATTGCAAGACGTTCGTGCATCTTCAATATTGGTCGCGGTCAATGTCAAAAAGCCCTTATCTGCAATCTAGGTGTTTCTGCGTGCTGCGCCGGCCCAAAGAGTGCCCGGCTGAAAACGACAATGCAGGCATGTCGGGTGCCACTGTCTGCACCTGCACAGAAAGGTTTGAGCAGATATCTCCTTCCATTCGGCCGGAATTGCAAGACGTTTGTGCATCTTCTATGTTCGTCGCGGTCAATGGCAAAAGGCGCTTATCTTCAATCTAGGTGTTTCTGCGTGCTGCGCCGGCCCAAAGAGTGCCTGGCGGAAAACGACAACGCAGGCATGTCGAGTGCCACTGTCTGCACCTGCACAGAAAGTTTTGAGCAGATATCTCCTTCCGTTCGGCCGGAATTGAAAGAAGATTGTGCATCTTCAATGTAGGTCGCGGTCAATAACAAAAAGGCGCTTATCTTCAATCTAGGTGTTTCTGCGTGCTGCGCCGGCCCAAAGAGTGCCCGGCGGAAAACGACAACGCAGGCATGTCGGGTGCCACTGTCTGCACCTGCACAGAAAGTTTTGAGCAGATATCTCCTTCCGTTCGGCCGTAATTGAAAGAAGATTGTGCATCTTCTATGTTTGTCGCGGTCAATGGCAAAAGGCGCTTATCTTCAATGTAGGTGTTTCTGCGTGCTGCTCCGGCTCAAAGAGTGCCCGGCGGAAAACGACAACGCAGGCATGTCGGGTGCCACTGTCTGCACCTGCACAGAATGTTTTGAGCAGATATCTCCTTCCGTTCGGCCGGAATTGAAAGAAGATTGTGCATCTTCAATGTAGGTCGCGGTCAATGACAAAAAGGCGCTTATCTTCAATCTAGGTGTTTTTATGCGTGCTGCGCCGGCCAAAAGAGTGCCCGGCGGAAAACGACAACGCAGGCATGTCGGGTGCCACTGTCTGCACCTGCACAGAAAGTTTTGAGCAGATATCTCCTTCCGTTCGGCCGGAATTGAAAGAAGATTGTGCATCTTCAATGTAGGTCGCGGTCAATGACAAAAAGGCGCTTATCTTCAATCTAGGTGTTTCTGCGTGCTGCGCCGGCCCAAAGAGTGCCCGGCGGAAAACGACAACGCAGGCATGTCGGGTGCCACTGTCTGCACCTGCACAGTATGTTTTGAGCAGATATCTTCTTTCGTTCGGCCGGAATTGCAAGACGTTTGTGCATCTGCAATGTAGGTCGCGGTCAATGACAAAAAGGCGCTTATCTTCAATCTAGGTGTTTCTGCATGCTGCTCCGGCCCAAAGAGTGCCCGGCGGAAAACGACAACGCAGGCATGTCGGATGCCACTGTCTGCACCTGCACAGAAAGTTTTGAGCAGATATCTCCTTCCATTCGGCCGGAATTGCAAGACGTTTGTGCATCTTCTATTTTCGTCGCGGTCAATGGCAAAAGGCGCTTATCTTCAATCTAGGTGTTTCTGCGTGCTGCGCCGGCCCAAAGAGTGCCCGGCCGAAAACGACAACGCAGGCATGTCGGGTGCCACTGTCTGCACCTGCACAGAATGTTTTGAGCAGATATCTCCTTCCATTCGGCCGGAATTGCAAGAAGTTTGTGCATCTTCTATGTTCGTCGCGGTCAATGAAAAAAGGAGCTTATCTTCAATCTAGGTGTTTCTGCGTGCTGCTCCGGCCCAAAGAGTGCCCGGCGGAAAACGACAACGCAGGCATGTCGGGTGCCACTGTGTGCACCTGCACAGAAAGTTTTGAGCAGATATCTCCTTCCGTTCGGCCGGAATTGAAAGAAGATTGTGCATCTTCAATGTAGGTCGCGGTCAATGACAAAAAGGCGCTTATCTTCAATCTAGGTGTTTCTGCGTGCTGCGCCGGCCCAAAGAGTGCCCGGCGGAAAACGACAACGCAGGCATGTCGGGTGCCACTGTCTGCACCTGCACAGTATGTTTTGAGCAGATATCTTCTTTCGTTCGGCCGGAATTGCAAGACGTTTGTGCATCTGCAATGTAGGTCGCGGTCAATGACAAAAAGGCGCTTATCTTCAATCTAGGTGTTTCTGCGTGCTGCTCCGGCCCAAAGAGTGCCCGGCGGAAAACGACAACGCAGGCATGTCGGGTGCCACTGTCTGCACCTGCACAGAAAGTTTTGAGCAGATATCTCCTTCCATTCGGCCGGAATTGCAAGACGTTTGTGCATCTTCTATTTTCGTCGCGGTCAATGGCAAAAGGCGCTTATCTTCAATCTAGGTGTTTCTGCGTGCTGCGCCGGCCCAAAGAGTGCCCGGCGGATAACGACAACGCAGGCATGTCGAGTGCCACTGTCTGCACCTGCACAGAAAGTTTTGAGCAGATATCTCCTTCTGTTCGGCCGGAATTGAAAGAAGATTGTGCATCTTCAATGTAGGTCGCGGTCAATGACAAAAAGGCGCTTATCTTCAATCTAGGTGTTTCTGCGTGCTGCGCCGGCCCAAAGAGTGCCCGGCGGAAAACGACAACGCAGGCATGTCGGGTGCCACTGTCTGCACCTGCACAGTATGTTTTGAGCAGATATCTTCTTTCGTTCGGCCGGAATTGCAAGACGTTTGTGCATCTGCAATGTAGGTCGCGGTCAATGACAAAAAGGCGCTTATCTTCAATCTAGGTGTTTCTGCGTGCTGCTCCGGCCCAAAGAGTGCCCGGCGGAAAACGACAACGCAGGCATGTCGGGTGCCACTGTCTGCACCTGCACAGAAAGTTTTGAGCAGATATCTCCTTCCATTCGGCCGGAATTGCAAGACGTTTGTGCATCTTCTATTTTCGTCGCGGTCAATGGCAAAAGGCGCTTATCTTCAATCTAGGTGTTTCTGCGTGCTGCGCCGGCCCAAAGAGTGCCCGGCGGAAAACGACAACGCAGGCATGTCGAGTGCCACTGTCTGCACCTGCACAGAAAGTTTTGAGCAGATATCTCCTTCCGTTCGGCCGGAATTGAAAGAAGATTGTGCATCTTCAATGTAGGTCGCGGTCAATGACAAAAAGGCGCTTATCTTCAATCTAGGTGTTTCTGCGTGCTGCGCCGGCCCAAAGACTGCCCGGCGGAAAACGACAACTCAGACATGTCGGGTGCCACTGTCTGCACCTGCACAGAATGTTTTGAGCAGATATCTCCTTCCGTTCGGCCGGAATTGAAAGAAGATTGTGCATCTTCAATGTAGGTCGCGGTCAATGACAAAAAGGCGCTTATCTTCAATCTAGGTGTTTCTGCGTGCTGCGCCGGCCCAAAGAGTGCCCGGCGGAAAACGACAACGCAGGCATGTCGGGTGCCACTGTCTACACCTGCACAGAAAGTTTTGAGCAGATATCTCCTTCCATTCGGCCGGAATTGCAAGAAGTTTGTGCATCTTCTATGTTCGTCGCGGTCAATGACAAAAGGAGCTTATCTTCAATCTAGGTGTTTCTGCGTGCTGCTCCGGCCCAAAGAGTGCCCGGCGGAAAACGACAACGCAGGCATGTCGGGTGCCACTGTCTGCACCTGCACAGAAAGTTTTAAGCAGATATCTTCTTTCGTTCGGCCGGAATTGCAAGACGTTCGTGCATCTTTAATATTGGTCGTGGTCAATGTCAAAAAGCCCTTATCTGCAATCTAGGTGTTTCTGCGTGCTGCGCCGGCCCAAAGAGTGCCCGGCTGAAAACGACAATGCAGGCATGTCGGGTGCCACTGTCTGCACCTGCACAGAAAGGTTTGAGCAGATATCTCCTTCCATTCGGCCGGAATTGCAAGACGTTTGTGCATCTTCTATGTTCGTCGCGGTCAATGGCAAAAGGCGCTTATCTTCAATCTAGGTGTTTCTGCATGCTGCTCCGGCCCAAAGAGTGCCCGGCGGAAAACGACAACGCAGGCATGTCGGGTGCCACTGTCTGCACCTGCACAGAAAGTTTTGAGCAGATATCTCCTTCCATTCGGCCGGAATTGCAAGACGTTTGTGCATCTTCTATGTTCGTCGCGGTCAATGGCAAAAGGCGCTTATCTTCAATCTAGGTGTTTCTGCGTGCTGCGCCGGCCCAAAGAGTGCCCGGCGGAAAACGACAACGCAGGCATGTCGAGTGCCACTGTCTGCACCTGCACAGAAAGTTTTGAGCAGATATCTCCTTCCGTTCGGCCGGAATTGAAAGAAGATTGTGCATCTTCAATGTAGGTCGCGGTCAATAACAAAAAGGCGCTTATCTTCAATCTAGGTGTTTCTGCGTGCTGCGCCGGCCCAAAGAGTGCCCGGCGGAAAACGACAACGCAGGCATGTCGGGTGCCACTGTCTGCACCTGCACAGAAAGTTTTGAGCAGATATCTCCTTCCGTTCGGCCGTAATTGAAAGAAGATTGTGCATCTTCTATGTTTGTCGCGGTCAATGGCAAAAGGCGCTTATCTTCAATGTAGGTGTTTCTGCGTGCTGCTCCGGCTCAAAGAGTGCCCGGCGGAAAACGACAACGCAGGCATGTCGGGTGCCACTGTCTGCACCTGCACAGAATGTTTTGAGCAGATATCTCCTTCCGTTCGGCCGGAATTGAAAGAAGATTGTGCATCTTCAATGTAGGTCGCGGTCAATGACAAAAAGGCGCTTATCTTCAATCTAGGTGTTTCTGCGTGCTGCTCCGGCCCAAAGAGTGCCCGGCGTAAAACGACAACGCAGGCATGTCGGGTGCCACTGTCTGCACCTGCACAGAAAGTTTTGAGCAGATATCTCCTTCCATTCGGCCGGAATTGCAAGACGTTTGTGCATCTTCTATTTTCGTCGCGGTCAATGGCAAAAGGCGCTTATCTTCAATCTAGGTGTTTCTGCGTGCTGCGCCGGCCCAAAGAGTGCCCGGCGGAAAACGACAACGCAGGCATGTCGAGTGCCACTGTCTGCACCTGCACAGAAAGTTTTGAGCAGATATCTCCTTCCGTTCGGCCGGAATTGAAAGAAGATTGTGCATCTTCAATGTAGATCGCGGTCAATGACAAAAAGGCGCTTATCTTCAATCTAGGTGTTTCTGCGTGCTGCGCCGGCCCAAAGACTGCCCGGCGGAAAACGACAACGCAGGCATGTCGGGTGCCACTGTCTGCACCTGCACAGAATGTTTTGAGCAGATATCTCCTTCCATTCGGCCGGAATTGCAAGACGTTTGTGCATCTTCTATGTTCGTCGCGGTCAATGGCAAAAGGCGCTTATCTTCAATCTAGGTGTTTCTGCGTGCTGCGCCGGCCCAAAGAGTGCCCGGCGGAAAACGACAACGCAGGCATGTCGAGTGCCACTGTCTGCACCTGCACAGAAAGTTTTGAGCAGATATCTCCTTCCGTTCGGCCGGAATTGAAAGAAGATTGTGCATCTTCAATGTAGGTCGCGGTCAATAACAAAAAGGCGCTTATCTTCAATCTAGGTGTTTCTGCGTGCTGCGCCGGCCCAAAGAGTGCCCGGCGGAAAACGACAACGCAGGCATGTCGGGTGCCACTGTCTGCACCTGCACAGAAAGTTTTGAGCAGATATCTCCTTCCGTTCGGCCGTAATTGAAAGAAGATTGTGCATCTTCTATGTTTGTCGCGGTCAATGGCAAAAGGCGCTTATCTTCAATGTAGGTGTTTCTGCGTGCTGCTCCGGCTCAAAGAGTGCCCGGCGGAAAACGACAACGCAGGCATGTCGGGTGCCACTGTCTGCACCTGCACAGAATGTTTTGAGCAGATATCTCCTTCCGTTCGGCCGGAATTGAAAGAAGATTGTGCATCTTCAATGTAGGTCGCGGTCAATGACAAAAAGGCGCTTATCTTCAATCTAGGTGTTTCTGCGTGCTGCTCCGGCCCAAAGAGTGCCCGGCGTAAAACGACAACGCAGGCATGTCGGGTGCCACTGTCTGCACCTGCACAGAAAGTTTTGAGCAGATATCTCCTTCCATTCGGCCGGAATTGCAAGACGTTTGTGCATCTTCTATTTTCGTCGCGGTCAATGGCAAAAGGCGCTTATCTTCAATCTAGGTGTTTCTGCGTGCTGCGCCGGCCCAAAGAGTGCCCGGCGGAAAACGACAACGCAGGCATGTCGAGTGCCACTGTCTGCACCTGCACAGAAAGTTTTGAGCAGATATCTCCTTCCGTTCGGCCGGAATTGAAAGAAGATTGTGCATCTTCAATGTAGATCGCGGTCAATGACAAAAAGGCGCTTATCTTCAATCTAGGTGTTTCTGCGTGCTGCGCCGGCCCAAAGACTGCCCGGCGGAAAACGACAACGCAGGCATGTCGGGTGCCACTGTCTGCACCTGCACAGAATGTTTTGAGCAAATATCTCCTTCCGTTCGGCCGGAATTGAAAGAAGATTGTGCATCTTCAATGTAGGTCGCGGTCAATGACAAAAAGGCGCTTATCTTCAATCTAGGTGTTTCTGCGTGCTGCACCGGCCCAAAGAGTGCCCGGCGGAAAACGACAACGCAGGCATGTCGGGTGCCACTGTCTACACCTGCACAGAAAGTTTTGAGCAGATATCTCCTTCCATTCGGCCGGAATTGCAAGAAGTTTGTGCATCTTCTATGTTCGTCGCAGTCAATGACAAAAGGAGCTTATCTTCAATCTAGGTGTTTCTGCGTGCTGCTCCGGCCCAAAGAGTGCCCGGCGGAAAACGACAACGCAGGCATGTCGGGTGCCACTGTCTGCACCTGCACAGAAAGTTTTAAGCAGATATCTTCTTTCGTTCGGCCGGAATTGCAAGACGTTCGTGCATCTTCAATATTGGTCGCGGTCAATGTCAAAAAGCCCTTATCTGCAATCTAGGTGTTTCTGCGTGCTACGCCGGCCCAAAGAGTGCCCGGCTGAAAACGACAATGCAGGCATGTCGGGTGCCACTGTCTGCACCTGCACAGAAAGGTTTGAGCAGATATCTCCTTCCATTCGGCCGGAATTGCAAGACGTTTGTGCATCTTCTATGTTCGTCGCGGTCAATGGCAAAAGGCGCTTATCTTCAATCTAGGTGTTTCTGCGTGCTGCTCCGGCCCAAAGAGTGCCCGGCGGAAAACGACAACGCAGGCATGTCGGGTGCCACTGTCTGCACCTGCACAGAAAGTTTTGAGCAGATATCTCCTTCCATTCGGCCGGAATTGCAAGACGTTTGTGCATCTTCTATGTTCGTCGCGGTCAATGGCAAAAGGCGCTTATCTTCAATCTAGGTGTTTCTGCGTGCTGCGCCGGCCCAAAGAGTGCCCGGCGGAAAACGACAACGCAGGCATGTCGAGTGCCACTGTCTGCACCTGCACAGAAAGTTTTGAGCAGATATCTCCTTCCGTTCGGCCGGAATTGAAAGAAGATTGTGCATCTTCAATATTGGTCGCGGTCAATAACAAAAAGGCGCTTATCTTCAATCTAGGTGTTTCTGCGTGCTGCGCCGGCCCAAAGAGTGCCCGGCGGAAAACGACAACGCAGGCATGTCGGGTGCCACTGTCTGCACCTGCACAGAAAGTTTTGAGCAGATATCTCCTTCCGTTCGGCCGGAATTGAAAGAAGATTGTGCATCTTCAATGTAGGTCGCGGTCAATGACAAAAAGGCGCTTATCTTCAATCTAGGTGTTTCTGCGTGCTGCGCCGGCCCAAAGAGTGCCCGGCGGAAAACGACAACGCAGGCATGTCGGGTGCCACTGTCTACACCTGCACAGAAAGTTTTGAGCAGATATCTCCTTCCATTCGGCCGGAATTGCAAGACGTTTGTGCATCTTCTATGTTCGTCGCGGTCAATGGCAAAAGGCGCTTATCTTCAATCTAGGTGTTTCTGCGTGCTGCGCCGGCCCAAAGAGTGCCCGGCGGAAAACGACAACGCAGGCATGTCGGGTGCCACTGTCTGCACCTGCACAGTATGTTTTGAGCAGATATCTTCTTTCGTTCGGCCGGAATTGCAAGACGTTTGTGCATCTGCAATGTAGGTCGCGGTCAATGACAAAAAGGCGCTTATCTTCAATCTAGGTGTTTCTGCATGCTGCTCCGGCCCAAAGAGTGCCCGGCGGAAAACGACAACGCAGGCATGTCGGGTGCCACTGTCTGCACCTGCACAGAAAGATTTGAGCAGATATCTCCTTCCATTCGGCCGGAATTGCAAGACGTTTGTGCATCTTCTATTTTCGTCGCGGTCAATGGCAAAAGGCGCTTATCTTCAATCTAGGTGTTTCTGCGTGCTGCGCCGGCCCAAAGAGTGCCCGGCGGAAAACGACAACGCAGCCATGTCGGGTGCCACTGTCTGCACCTGCACAGAATGTTTTGAGCAGATATCTCCTTCCATTCGGCCGGAATTGCAAGAAGTTTGTGCATCTTCTATGTTCGTCGCGGTCAATGACAAAAGGAGCTTATCTTCAATCTAGGTGTTTCTGCGTGCTGCGCCGGCCCAAAGAGTGCCCGGCGGAAAACGACAACGCAGGCATGTCGGGTGCCACTGTCTGCACCTGCACAGAAAGTTTTGAGCAGATATCTCCTTCCGTTCGGCCGGAATTGAAAGAAGATTGTGCATCTTCAATGTAGGTCGCGGTCAATGACAAAAAGGCGCTTATCTTCAATCTAGGTGTTTCTGCGTGCTGCGCCGGCCCAAAGAGTGCCCGGCGGAAAACGACAACGCAGGCATGTCGGGTGCCACTGTCTGCACCTGCACAGTATGTTTTGAGCAGATATCTTCTTTCGTTCGGCCGGAATTGCAAGACGTTTGTGCATCTGCAATGTAGGTCGCGGTCAATGACAAAAAGGCGCTTATCTTCAATCTAGGTGTTTCTGCGTGCTGCTCCGGCCCAAAGAGTGCCCGGCGGAAAACGACAACGCAGGCATGTCGGGTGCCACTGTCTGCACCTGCACAGAAAGTTTTGAGCAGATATCTCCTTCCATTCGGCCGGAATTGCAAGACGTTTGTGCATCTTCTATTTTCGTCGCGGTCAATGGCAAAAGGCGCTTATCTTCAATCTAGGTGTTTCTGCGTGCTGCGCCGGCCCAAAGAGTGCCCGGCGGATAACGACAACGCAGGCATGTCGAGTGCCACTGTCTGCACCTGCACAGAAAGTTTTGAGCAGATATCTCCTTCTGTTCGGCCGGAATTGAAAGAAGATTGTGCATCTTCAATGTAGGTCGCGGTCAATGACAAAAAGGCGCTTATCTTCAATCTAGGTGTTTCTGCGTGCTGCGCCGGCCCAAAGAGTGCCCGGCGGAAAACGACAACGCAGGCATGTCGGGTGCCACTGTCTGCACCTGCACAGTATGTTTTGAGCAGATATCTTCTTTCGTTCGGCCGGAATTGCAAGACGTTTGTGCATCTGCAATGTAGGTCGCGGTCAATGACAAAAAGGCGCTTATCTTCAATCTAGGTGTTTCTGCGTGCTGCTCCGGCCCAAAGAGTGCCCGGCGGAAAACGACAACGCAGGCATGTCGGGTGCCACTGTCTGCACCTGCACAGAAAGTTTTGAGCAGATATCTCCTTCCATTCGGCCGGAATTGCAAGACGTTTGTGCATCTTCTATTTTCGTCGCGGTCAATGGCAAAAGGCGCTTATCTTCAATCTAGGTGTTTCTGCGTGCTGCGCCGGCCCAAAGAGTGCCCGGCGGAAAACGACAACGCAGGCATGTCGAGTGCCACTGTCTGCACCTGCACAGAAAGTTTTGAGCAGATATCTCCTTCCGTTCGGCCGGAATTGAAAGAAGATTGTGCATCTTCAATGTAGGTCGCGGTCAATGACAAAAAGGCGCTTATCTTCAATCTAGGTGTTTCTGCGTGCTGCGCCGGCCCAAAGACTGCCCGGCGGAAAACGACAACGCAGGCATGTCGGGTGCCACTGTCTGCACCTGCACAGAATGTTTTGAGCAGATATCTCCTTCCGTTCGGCCGGAATTGAAAGAAGATTGTGCATCTTCAATGTAGGTCGCGGTCAATGACAAAAAGGCGCTTATCTTCAATCTAGGTGTTTCTGCATGCTGCGCCGGCCCAAAGAGTGCCCGGCGGAAAACGACAACGCAGGCATGTCGGGTGCCACTGTCTACACCTGCACAGAAAGTTTTGAGCAGATATCTCCTTCCATTCGGCCGGAATTGCAAGAACTTTGTGCATCTTCTATGTTCGTCGCGGTCAATGACAAAAGGAGCTTATCTTCAATCTAGGTGTTTCTGCGTGCTGCTCCGGCCCAAAGAGTGCCCGGCGGAAAACGACAACGCAGGCATGTCGGGTGCCACTGTCTGCACCTGCACAGAAAGTTTTAAGCAGATATCTTCTTTCGTTCGGCCGGAATTGCAAGACGTTCGTGCATCTTCAATATTGGTCGCGGTCAATGTCAAAAAGCCCTTATCTGCAATCTAGGTGTTTCTGCGTGCTGCGCCGGCCCAAAGAGTGCCCGGCTGAAAACGACAATGCAGGCATGTCGGGTGCCACTGTCTGCACCTGCACAGAAAGGTTTGAGCAGATATCTCCTTCCATTCGGCCGGAATTGCAAGACGTTTGTGCATCTTCTATGTTCGTCGCGGTCAATGGCAAAAGGCGCTTATCTTCAATCTAGGTGTTTCTGCGTGCTGCGCCGGCCCAAAGAGTGCCCGGCGGAAAACGACAACGCAGGCATGTCGAGTGCCACTGTCTGCACCTGCACAGAAAGTTTTGAGCAGATATCTCCTTCTGTTCGGCCGGAATTGAAAGAAGATTGTGCATCTTCAATGTAGGTCGCGGTCAATGACAAAAAGGCGCTTATCTTCAATCTAGGTGTTTCTGCGTGCTGCGCCGGCCCAAAGAGTGCCCGGCGGAAAACGACAACGCAGGCATGTCGGGTGCCACTGTCTGCACCTGCACAGTATGTTTTGAGCAGATATCTTCTTTCGTTCGGCCGGAATTGCAAGACGTTTGTGCATCTGCAATGTAGGTCGCGGTCAATGACAAAAAGGCGCTTATCTTCAATCTAGGTGTTTCTGCGTGCTGCTACGGCCCAAAGAGTGCCCGGCGGAAAACGACAACGCAGGCATGTCGGGTGCCACTGTCTGCACCTGCACAGAAAGTTTTGAGCAGATATCTCCTTCCATTCGGCCGGAATTGCAAGACGTTTGTGCATCTTCTATTTTCGTCGCGGTCAATGGCAAAAGGCGCTTATCTTCAATCTAGGTGTTTCTGCGTGCTGCGCCGGCCCAAAGAGTGCCCGGCGGAAAACGACAACGCAGGCATGTCGAGTGCCACTGTCTGCACCTGCACAGAAAGTTTTGAGCAGATATCTCCTTCCGTTCGGCCGGAATTGAAAGAAGATTGTGCATCTTCAATGTAGGTCGCGGTCAATGACAAAAAGGCGCTTATCTTCAATCTAGGTGTTTCTGCGTGCTGCGCCGGCCCAAAGACTGCCCGGCGGAAAACGACAACGCAGGCATGTCGGGTGCCACTGTCTGCACCTGCACAGAATGTTTTGAGCAGATATCTCCTTCCGTTCGGCCGGAATTGAAAGAAGATTGTGCATCTTCAATGTAGGTCGCGGTCAATGACAAAAGGGCGCTTATCTTCAATCTAGGTGTTTCTGCGTGCTGCGCCGGCCCAAAGAGTGCCCGGCGGAAAACGACAACGCAGGCATGTCGGGTGCCACTGTCTACACCTGCACAGAAAGTTTTGAGCAGATATCTCCTTCCATTCGGCCGGAATTGCAAGAAGTTTGTGCATCTTCTATGTTCGTCGCGGTCAATGACAAAAGGAGCTTATCTTCAATCTAGGTGTTTCTGCGTGCTGCTCCGGCCCAAAGAGTGCCCGGCGGAAAACGACAACGCAGGCATGTCGGGTGCCACTGTCTGCACCTGCACAGAAAGTTTTAAGCAGATATCTTCTTTCGTTCGGCCGGAATTGCAAGACGTTCGTGCATCTTCAATATTGGTCGCGGTCAATGTCAAAAAGCCCTTATCTGCAAACTAGGTGTTTCTGCGTGCTGCGCCGGCCCAAAGAGTGCCCGGCTGAAAACGACAATGCAGGCATGTCGGGTGCCACTGTCTGCACCTGCACAGAAAGGTTTGAGCAGATATCTCCTTCCATTCGACCGGAATTGCAAGACGTTTGTGCATCTTCTATGTTCGTCGCGGTCAATGGCAAAAGGCGCTTATCTTCAATCTAGGTGTTTCTGCGTGCTGCTCCGGCCCAAAGAGTGCCCAGCGGAAAACGACAACGCAGGCATGTCGGGTGCCACTGTCTGCACCTGCACAGAAAGTTTTGAGCAGATATCTCCTTCCATTCGGCCGGAATTGCAAGACGTTTGTGCATCTTCTATGTTCGTCGCGGTCAATGGCAAAAGGCGCTTATCTTCAATCTAGGTGTTTCTGCGTGCTGCGCCGGCCCAAAGAGTGCCCGGCGGAAAACGACAACGCAGACATGTCGAGTGCCACTGTCTGCACCTGCACAGAAAGTTTTGAGCAGATATCTCCTTCCGTTCGGCCGGAATTGAAAGAAGATTGTGCATCTTCAATGTAGGTCGCGGTCAATGACAAAAAGGCGCTTATCTTCAATCTAGGTGTTTCTGCGTGCTGCGCAGCCCCAAGACTGCCCGGCGGAAAACGACAACGCAGCCATGTCGGGTGCCACTGTCTGCACCTGCACAGAAAGGTTTGAGCAGATATCTTCTTTCGTTCGGCCGGAATTGCAAGACGTTTGTGCATCTTCAATATTGGTCGCGGTCAATGTCAAAAAGCCCTTACCTGCAATCTAGGTGTTTCTGCGTGCTGCGCCGGCCCAAAGAGTGCCCGGCTGAAAACGACAACGCAGGCATGTCGGGTGCCACTGTCTGCACCTGCACAGAAAAGTTTGAGCAGATATCTCCTTCCATTCGGCCGGAATTGCAAGACGTTTGTGCATCTTCTATGTTCGTCGCGGTCAATGGCAAAAGGCGCTTATCTTCAATTTAGGTGTTTCTGCATGCTGCGCCGGCCCAAAGAGTGCCCGGCGGAAAACGACAACGCAGGCATGTCGGGTGCCACTGTCTGCACCTGCACAGAAAGTTTTGAGCAGATATCTTCTTTCGTTCGGCCGGAATTGCAAGACGTTTGTGCATCTTCAATATTGGTCGCGGTCAATGTCAAAAAGCCCTTATCTGCAATCTAGGTGTTTCTGCGTGCGGCGCCGGCCCAAAGAGTGCCCGACTGAAAACGACAACGCAGGCATGTTCGGTGTCACTGTCTGCACCTGCACAGAAAATTTTGAGCAGATATCTCCTTCCTTTCGGCCGGAATTGCAAGAAGTTTGTGCATCTTCTATGTTCGTCGCGGTCAATGGCAAAAGGCGCTTATCTTCAATCTAGGTGTTTCTGCTTGCTGCGCCGGTCCAAAGAGTGCCCGGCGGAAAACGACAACGCAGGCATGTCGGGTGCCACTGTCAGCACCTGCACAGAAAGTTTTGAGCAGATATCTCCTTCCGTTCGGCCGGAATTGAAAGAAGATTGTGCATCTTCAATGTAGGTCGCGGTCAATGACAAAAAGGCGCTTATCTTCAATCTAGGTGTTTCTGCGTGCTGCGCCGGCCCAAAGAGTGCCCGGCGGAAAACGACAACGCAGGCATGTCGGGTGCCACTGTCTGCACCTGCACAGAATGTTTTGAGCAGATATCTCCTTCCGTTCGGCCGGAATTGAAAGAAGATTGTGCATCTTCAATGTAGGTCGCGGTCAATGACAAAAAGGCGCTTATCTTCAATCTAGGTGTTTCTGCGTGCTGCGCCGGCCCAAAGAGTGCCCGGCGGAAAACGACAACGCAGGCATGTCGGGTGCCACTGTCTACACCTGCACAGAAAGTTTTGAGCAGATATCTCCTTCCATTCGGCCGGAATTGCAAGAAGTTTGTGCATCTTCTATGTTCGTCGCGGTCAATGACAAAAGGCGCTTATCTTCAATCTAGGTGTTTCTGCGTGCTGCTCCGGCCCAAAGAGTGCCCGGCGGAAAACGACAACGCAGGCATGTCGGGTGCCACTGTCTGCACCTGCACAGAAAGATTTGAGCAGATATCTCCTTCCGTTCGGCCGGAATTGAAAGAAGATTGTGCATCTTCAATGTAGGTCGCGGTCAATAACAAAAAGGCGCTTATCTTCAATCTAGGTGTTTCTGCGTGCTGCGCTGGCCCAAAGAGTGCCCGGCGGAAAACGACAACGCAGGCATGTCGGGTGCCACTGTCTGCACCTGCACAGAAAGTTTTGAGCAGATATCTCCTTCCGTTCGGCCGTAATTGAAAGAAGATTGTGCATCTTCTATGTTTGTCGCGGTCAATGGCAAAAGGCGCTTATCTTCAATGTAGGTGTTTCTGCGTGCTGCTCCGGCTCAAAGAGTGCGCGGCGGAAAACGACAACGCAGGCATGTCGGGTGCCACTGTCTGCACCTGCACAGAATGTTTTGAGCAGATATCTCCTTCCGTTCGGCCGGAATTGAAAGAAGATTGTGCATCTTCAATGTAGGTCGCGGTCAATGACAAAAAGGCGCTTATCATCAATCTAGGTGTTTCTGCGTGCTGCGCCGGCCCAAAGAGTGCCCGGCGGAAAACGACAACGCAGGCATGTCGGGTGCCACTGTCTGCACCTGCACAGAAAGTTTTGAGCAGATATCTCCTTCCATTCGGCCGGAATTGCAAGACGTTTGTGCATCTTCTATGTTCGTCGCGGTCAATGGCAAAAGGCGCTTATCTTCAATCTAGGTGTTTCTGCGTGCTGCGCCGGCCCAAAGAGTGCCCGGCGGAAAACGACAACGCAGGCATGTCGGGTGCCACTGTCTGCACCTGCACAGAAAGTTTTGAGCAGATATCTCCTTCCGTTCGGCCGGAATTGAAAGAAGATTGTGCATCTTCAATGTAGGTCGCGGACAATGACAAAAAGGCGCTTATCTTCAATCTAGGTGTTTCTGCGTGCTGCGCCGGCCCAAAGAGTGCCCGGCGGAAAACGACAACGCAGGCATGTCGGGTGCCACTGTCTGCACCTGCACAGTATGTTTTGAGCAGATATCTTCTTTCGTTCGGCCGGAATTGCAAGACGTTTGTGCATCTGCAATGTTCGTCGCGGTCAATGACAAAAAGGCGCTTATCTTCAATCTAGGTGTTTCTGCGTGCTGCTCCGGCCCAAAGAGTGCCCGGCGGAAAACGACAACGCAGGCATGTCGGGTGCCACTGTCTGCACCTGCACAGAATGTTTTGAGCAGATATCTCCTTCCGTTCGGCCGGAATTGAAAGAAGATTGTGCATCTTCAATGTAGGTCGCGGTCAATGACAAAAAGGCGCTTATCTTCAATCTAGGTGTTTCTGCGTGCTGCGCCGGCACAAAGAGTGCCCGGCGGAAAACGACAACGCAGGCATGTCGGGTGCCACTGTCTGCACCTGCACAGTATGTTTTGAGCAGATATCTTCTTTCGTTCGGCCGGAATTGCAAGACGTTTGTGCATCTGCAATGTAGGTCGCGGTCAATGACAAAAAGGCGCTTATCTTCAATCTAGGTGTTTCTGCGTGCTGCTCCGGCCCAAAGAGTGCCCGGCGGAAAACGACAACGCAGGCATGTCGGGTGCCACTGTCTGCACCTGCACAGAAAGTTTTGAGCAGATATCTCCTTCCATTCGGCCGGAATTGCAAGACGTTTGTGCATCTTCTATTTTCGTCGCGGTCAATGGCAAAAGGCGCTTATCTTCAATCTAGGTGTTTCTGCGTGCTGCGCCGGCCCAAAGAGTGCCCGGCAGAAAACGACAACGCAGGCATGTCGAGTGCCACTGTCTGCACCTGCACAGAATGTTTTGAGCAGATATCTCCTTCCATTCGGCCGGAATTGCAAGAAGTTTGTGCATCTTCTATGTTCGTCGCGGTCAATGACAAAAGGAGCTTATCTTCAATCTAGGTGTTTCTGCGTGCTGCTCCGGCCCAAAGAGTGCCCGGCGGAAAACGACAACGCAGGCATGTCGGGTGCCACTGTCTGCACCTGCACAGAAAGTTTTGAGCAGATATCTCCTTCCGTTCGGCCGGAATTGAAAGAAGATTGTGCATCTTCAATGTAGGTCGCGGTCAATGACAAAAAGGCGCTTATCTTCAATCTAGGTGTTTCTGCGTGCTGCGCCGGCCCAAAGAGTGCCCGGCGGAAAACGACAACGCAGGCATGTCGGGTGCCACTGTCTGCACCTGCACAGTATGTTTTGAGCAGATATCTTCTTTCGTTCGGCCGGAATTGCAAGACGTTTGTGCATCTGCAATGTAGGTCGCGGTCAATGACAAAAAGGCGCTTATCTTCAATCTAGGTGTTTCTGCGTGCTGCTCCGGCCCAAAGAGTGCCCGGCGGAAAACGACAACGCAGGCATGTCGGGTGCCACTGTCTGCACCTGCACAGAAAGTTTTGAGCAGATATCTCCTTCCATTCGGCCGGAATTGCAAGACGTTTGTGCATCTTCTATTTTCGTCGCGGTCAATGGCAAAAGGCGCTTATCTTCAATCTAGGTGTTTCTGCGTGCTGCGCCGGCCCAAAGAGTGCCCGGCGGATAACGACAACGCAGGCATGTCGAGTGCCACTGTCTGCACCTGCACAGAAAGTTTTGAGCAGATATCTCCTTCTGTTCGGCCGGAATTGAAAGAAGATTGTGCATCTTCAATGTAGGTCGCGGTCAATGACAAAAAGGCGCTTATCTTCAATCTAGGTGTTTCTGCGTGCTGCGCCGGCCCAAAGAGTGCCCGGCGGAAAACGACAACGCAGGCATGTCGGGTGCCACTGTCTGCACCTGCACAGTATGTTTTGAGCAGATATCTTCTTTCGTTCGGCCGGAATTGCAAGACGTTTGTGCATCTGCAATGTAGGTCGCGGTCAATGACAAAAAGGCGCTTATCTTCAATCTAGGTGTTTCTGCGTGCTGCTCCGGCCCAAAGAGTGCCCGGCGGAAAACGACAACGCAGGCATGTCGGGTGCCACTGTCTGCACCTGCACAGAAAGTTTTGAGCAGATATCTCCTTCCATTCGGCCGGAATTGCAAGACGTTTGTGCATCTTCTATTTTCGTCGCGGTCAATGGCAAAAGGCGCTTATCTTCAATCTAGGTGTTTCTGCGTGCTGCGCCGGCCCAAAGAGTGCCCGGCGGAAAACGACAACGCAGGCATGTCGAGTGCCACTGTCTGCACCTGCACAGAATGTTTTGAGCAGATATCTCCTTCCATTCGGCCGGAATTGCAAGAAGTTTGTGCATCTTCTATGTTCGTCGCGGTCAATGACAAAAGGAGCTTATCTTCAATCTAGGTGTTTCTGCGTGCTGCTCCGGCCCAAAGAGTGCCCGGCGGAAAACGACAACGCAGGCATGTCGGGTGCCACTGTCTGCACCTGCATAGAAAGTTTTGAGCAGATATCTCCTTCCGTTCGGCCGGAATTGAAAGAAGATTGTGCATCTTCAATGTAGGTCGCGGTCAATGACAAAAAGGCGCTTATCTTCAATCTAGGTGTTTCTGCGTGCTGCGCCGGCCCAAAGAGTGCCCGGCGGAAAACGACAACGCAGGCATGTCGGGTGCCACTGTCTGCACCTGCACAGTATGTTTTGAGCAGATATCTTCTTTCGTTCGGCCGGAATTGCAAGACGTTTGTGCATCTGCAATGTAGGTCGCGGTCAATGACAAAAAGGCGCTTATCTTCAATCTAGGTGTTTCTGCGTGCTGCTCCGGCCCAAAGAGTGCCCGGCGGAAAACGACAACGCAGGCATGTCGGGTGCCACTGTCTGCACCTGCACAGAAAGTTTTGAGCAGATATCTCCTTCCATTCGGCCGGAATTGCAAGACGTTTGTGCATCTTCTATTTTCGTCGCGGTCAATGGCAAAAGGCGCTTATCTTCAATCTAGGTGTTTCTGCGTGCTGCGCCGGCCCAAAGAGTGCCCGGCGGATAACGACAACGCAGGCATGTCGAGTGCCACTGTCTGCACCTGCACAGAAAGTTTTGAGCAGATATCTCCTTCTGTTCGGCCGGAATTGAAAGAAGATTGTGCATCTTCAATGTAGGTCGCGGTCAATGACAAAAAGGCGCTTATCTTCAATCTAGGTGTTTCTGCGTGCTGCGCCGGCCCAAAGAGTGCCCGGCGGAAAACGACAATGCAGGCATGTCGGGTGCCACTGTCTGCACCTGCACAGTATGTTTTGAGCAGATATCTTCTTTCGTTCGGCCGGAATTGAAAGACGTTTGTGCATCTGCAATGTAGGTCGCGGTCAATGACAAAAAGGCGCTTATCTTCAATCTAGGTGTTTCTGCGTGCTGCTCCGGCCCAAAGAGTGCCCGGCGGAAAACGACAACGCAGGCATGTCGGGTGCCACTGTCTGCACCTGCACAGAAAGTTTTGAGCAGATATCTCCTTCCATTCGGCCGGAATTGCAAGACGTTTGTGCATCTTCTATTTTCGTCGCGGTCAATGGCAAAAGGCGCTTATCTTCAATCTAGGTGTTTCTGCGTGCTGCGCCGGCCCAAAGAGTGCCCGGCGGAAAACGACAACGCAGGCATGTCGAGCGCCACTGTCTGCACCTGCACAGAAAGTTTTGAGCAGATATCTCCTTCCGTTCGGCCGGAATTGAAAGAAGATTGTGCATCTTCAATGTAGGTCGCGGTCAATGACAAAAAGGCGCTTATCTTCAATCTAGGTGTTTCTGCGTGCTGCGCCGGCCCAAAGACTGCCCGGCGGAAAACGACAACGCAGGCATGTCGGGTGCCACTGTCTGCACCTGCACAGAATGTTTTGAGCAAATATCTCCTTCCGTTCGGCCGGAATTGAAAGAAGATTGTGCATCTTCAATGTAGGTCGCGGTCAATGACAAAAAGGCGCTTATCTTCAATCTAGGTGTTTCTGCGTGCTGCGCCGGCCCAAAGAGTGCCCGGCGGAAAACGACAACGCAGGCATGTCGGGTGCCACTGTCTACACCTGCACAGAAAGTTTTGAGCAGATATCTCCTTCCATTCGGCCGGAATTGCAAGAAGTTTGTGCATCTTCTATGTTCGTCGCGGTCAATGACAAAAGGAGCTTATCTTCAATCTAGGTGTTTCTGCGTGCTGCTCCGGCCCAAAGAGTGCCCGGCGGAAAACGACAACGCAGGCATGTCGGGTGCCACTGTCTGCACCTGCACAGAAAGTTTTAAGCAGATATCTTCTTTCGTTCGGCCGGAATTGCAAGACGTTCGTGCATCTTCAATATTGGTCGCGGTCAATGTCAAAAAGCCCTTATCTGCAATCTAGGTGTTTCTGCGTGCTGCGCCGGCCCAAAGAGTGCCCGGCTGAAAACGACAATGCAGGCTTGTCGGGTGCCACTGTCTGCACCTGCACAGAAAGGTTTGAGCAGATATCTCCTTCCATTCGGCCGGAATTGCAAGACGTTTGTGCATCTTCTATGTTCGTCGCGGTCAATGGCAAAAGGCGCTTATCTTCAATCTAGGTGTTTCTGCGTGCTGCTCCGGCCCAAAGAGTGCCCGGCGGAAAACGACAACGCAGGCATGTCGGGTGCCACTGTCTGCACCTGCACAGAAAGTTTTAAGCAGATATCTCCTTCCATTCGGCCGGAATTGCAAGACGTTTGTGCATCTTCTATGTTCGTCGCGGTCAATAGCAAAAGGCGCTTATCTTCAATCTAGGTGTTTCTGCGTGCTGCGCCGGCCCAAAGAGTGCCCGGCGGAAAACGACAACGCAGGCATGTCGAGTGCCACTGTCTGCACCTGCACAGAAAGTTTTGAGCAGATATCTCCTTCCGTTCGGCCGGAATTGAAAGAAGATTGTGCATCTTCAATGTAGGTCGCGGTCAATAACAAAAAGGCGCTTATCTTCAATCTAGGTGTTTCTGCGTGCTGCGCCGGCCCAAAGAGTGCCCGGCGGAAAACGACAACGCAGGCATGTCGGGTGCCACTGTCTGCACCTGCACAGAAAGTTTTGAGCAGATATCTCCTTCCGTTCGGCCGTAATTGAAAGAAGATTGTGCATCTTCTATGTTTGTCGCGGTCAATGGCAAAAGGCGCTTATCTTCAATGTAGGTGTTTCTGCGTGCTGCTCCGGCCCAAAGAGTGCCCGGCGGAAAACGACAACGCAGGCATGTCGGGTGCCACTGTCTGCACCTGCACAGAAAGTTTTGAGCAGATATCTCCTTCCATTCGGCCGGAATTGCAAGACGTTTGTGCATCTTCTATTTTCGTCGCGGTCAATGGCAAAAGGCGCTTATCTTCAATCTAGGTGTTTCTGCGTGCTGCGCCGGCCCAAAGAGTGCCCGGCGGATAACGACAACGCAGGCATGTCGAGTGCCACTGTCTGCACCTGCACAGAAAGTTTTGAGCAGATATCTCCTTCTGTTCGGCCGGAATTGAAAGAAGATTGTGCATCTTCAATGTAGGTCGCGGTCAATGACAAAAAGGCGCTTATCTTCAATCTAGGTGTTTCTGCGTGCTGCGCCGGCCCAAAGAGTGCCCGGCGGAAAACGACAACGCAGGCATGTCGGGTGCCACTGTCTGCACCTGCACAGTATGTTTTGAGCAGATATCTTCTTTCGTTCGGCCGGAATTGCAAGACGTTTGTGCATCTGCAATGTAGGTCGCGGTCAATGACAAAAAGGCGCTTATCTTCAATCTAGGTGTTTCTGCGTGCTGCTCCGGCCCAAAGAGTGCCCGGCGGAAAACGACAACGCAGGCATGTCGGGTGCCACTGTCTGCACCTGCACAGAAAGTTTTGAGCAGATATCTCCTTCCATTCGGCCGGAATTGCAAGACGTTTGTGCATCTTCCATTTTCGTCGCGGTCAATGGCAAAAGGCGCTTATCTTCAATCTAGGTGTTTCTGCGTGCTGCGCCGGCCCAAAGAGTGCCCGGCGGAAAACGACAACGCAGGCATGTCGAGTGCCACTGTCTGCACCTGCACAGAATGTTTTGAGCAGATATCTCCTTCCATTCGGCCGGAATTGCAAGAAGTTTGTGCATCTTCTATGTTCGTCGCGGTCAATGACAAAAGGAGCTTATCTTCAATCTAGGTGTTTCTGCGTGCTGCTCCGGCCCAAAGAGTGCCCGGCGGAAAACGACAACGCAGGCATGTCGGGTGCCACTGTCTGCACCTGCACAGAAAGTTTTGAGCAGATATCTCCTTCCGTTCGGCCGGAATTGAAAGAAGATTGTGCATCTTCAATGTAGGTCGCGGTCAATGACAAAAAGGCGCTTATCTTCAATCTAGGTGTTTCTGCGTGCTGCGCCGGCCCAAAGAGTGCCCGGCGGAAAACGACAACGCAGGCATGTCGGGTGCCACTGTCTGCACCTGCACAGTATGTTTTGAGCAGATATCTTCTTTCGTTCGGCCGGAATTGCAAGACGTTTGTGCATCTGCAATGTAGGTCGCGGTCAATGACAAAAAGGCGCTTATCTTCAATCTAGGTGTTTCTGCGTGCTGCTCCGGCCCAAAGAGTGCCCGGCGGAAAACGACAACGCAGGCATGTCGGGTGCCACTGTCTGCACCTGCACAGAAAGTTTTGAGCAGATATCTCCTTCCATTCGGCCGGAATTGCAAGACGTTTGTGCATCTTCTATTTTCGTCGCGGTCAATGGCAAAAGGCGCTTATCTTCAATCTAGGTGTTTCTGCGTGCTGCGCCGGCCCAAAGAGTGCCCGGCGGATAACGACAACGCAGGCATGTCGAGTGCCACTGTCTGCACCTGCACAGAAAGTTTTGAGCAGATATCTCCTTCTGTTCGGCCGGAATTGAAAGAAGATTGTGCATCTTCAATGTAGGTCGCGGTCAATGACAAAAAGGCGCTTATCTTCAATCTAGGTGTTTCTGCGTGCTGCGCCGGCCCAAAGAGTGCCCGGCGGAAAACGACAATGCAGGCATGTCGGGTGCCACTGTCTGCACCTGCACAGTATGTTTTGAGCAGATATCTTCTTTCGTTCGGCCGGAATTGCAAGACGTTTGTGCATCTGCAATGTAGGTCGCGGTCAATGACAAAAAGGCGCTTATCTTCAATCTAGGTGTTTCTGCGTGCTGCTCCGGCCCAAAGAGTGCCCGGCGGAAAACGACAACGCAGGCATGTCGGGTGCCACTGTCTGCACCTGCACAGAAAGTTTTGAGCAGATATCTCCTTCCATTCGGCCGGAATTGCAAGACGTTTGTGCATCTTCTATTTTCGTCGCGGTCAATGGCAAAAGGCGCTTATCTTCAATCTAGGTGTTTCTGCGTGCTGCGCCGGCCCAAAGAGTGCCCGGCGGAAAACGACAACGCAGGCATGTCGAGTGCCACTGTCTGCACCTGCACAGAAAGTTTTGAGCAGATATCTCCTTCCGTTCGGCCGGAATTGAAAGAAGATTGTGCATCTTCAATGTAGGTCGCGGTCAATGACAAAAAGGCGCTTATCTTCAATCTAGGTGTTTCTGCGTGCTGCGCCGGCCCAAAGACTGCCCGGCGGAAAACGACAACGCAGGCATGTCGGGTGCCACTGTCTGCACCTGCACAGAATGTTTTGAGCAAATATCTCCTTCCGTTCGGCCGGAATTGAAAGAAGATTGTGCATCTTCAATGTAGGTCGCGGTCAATGACAAAAAGGCGCTTATCTTCAATCTAGGTGTTTCTGCGTGCTGCGCCGGCCCAAAGAGTGCCCGGCGGAAAACGACAACGCAGGCATGTCGGGTGCCACTGTCTACACCTGCACAGAAAGTTTTGAGCAGATATCTCCTTCCATTCGGCCGGAATTGCAAGAAGTTTGTGCATCTTCTATGTTCGTTGCGGTCAATGACAAAAGGAGCTTATCTTCAATCTAGGTGTTTCTGCGTGCTGCTCCGGCCCAAAGAGTGCCCGGCGGAAAACGACAACGCAGGCATGTCGGGTGCCACTGTCTGCACCTGCACAGAAAGTTTTAAGCAGATATCTTCTTTCGTTCGGCCGGAATTGCAAGACGTTCGTGCATCTTCAATATTGGTCGCGGTCAATGTCAAAAAGCCCTTATCTGCAATCTAGGTGTTTCTGCGTGCTGCGCCGGCCCAAAGAGTGCCCGGCTGAAAACGACAATGCAGGCATGTCGGGTGCCACTGTCTGCACCTGCACAGAAAGGTTTGAGCAGATATCTCCTTCCATTCGGCCGGAATTGCAAGACGTTTGTGCATCTTCTATGTTCGTCGCGGTCAATGGCAAAAGGCGCTTATCTTCAATCTAGGTGTTTCTGCGTGCTGCTCCGGCCCAAAGAGTGCCCGGCGGAAAACGACAACGCAGGCATGTCGGGTGCCACTGTCTGCACCTGCACAGAAAGTTTTAAGCAGATATCTCCTTCCATTCGGCCGGAATTGCAAGACGTTTGTGCATCTTCTATGTTCGTCGCGGTCAATAGCAAAAGGCGCTTATCTTCAATCTAGGTGTTTCTGCGTGCTGCGCCGGCCCAAAGAGTGCCCGGCGGAAAACGACAACGCAGGCATGTCGAGTGCCACTGTCTGCACCTGCACAGAAAGTTTTGAGCAGATATCTCCTTCCGTTCGGCCGGAATTGAAAGAAGATTGTGCATCTTCAATGTAGGTCGCGGTCAATAACAAAAAGGCGCTTATCTTCAATCTAGGTGTTTCTGCGTGCTGCGCCGGCCCAAAGAGTGCCCGGCGGAAAACGACAACGCAGGCATGTCGGGTGCCACTGTCTGCACCTGCACAGAAAGTTTTGAGCAGATATCTCCTTCCGTTCGGCCGTAATTGAAAGAAGATTGTGCATCTTCTATGTTTGTCGCGGTCAATGGCAAAAGGCGCTTATCTTCAATGTAGGTGTTTCTGCGTGCTGCTCCGGCTCAAAGAGTGCCCGGCGGAAAACGACAACGCAGGCATGTCGGGTGCCACTGTCTGCACCTGCACAGAATGTTTTGAGCAGATATCTCCTTCCGTTCGGCCGGAATTGAAAGAAGATTGTGCATCTTCAATGTAGGTCGCGGTCAATGACAAAAAGGCGCTTATCTTCAATCTAGGTGTTTCTGCGTGCTGCGCCGGCCCAAAGAGTGCCCGGCGGAAAACGACAACGCAGGCATGTCGGGTGCCACTGTCTACACCTGCACAGAAAGTTTTGAGCAGATATCTCCTTCCATTCGGCCGGAATTGCAAGACGTTTGTGCATCTTCTATGTTCGTCGCGGTCAATGGCAAAAGGCGCTTATCTTCAATCTAGGTGTTTCTGCGTGCTGCGCCGGCCCAAAGAGTGCCCGGCGGAAAACGACAACGCAGGCATTTCGGGTGCCACTGTCTGCACCTGCACAGAAAGTTTTGAGCAGATATCTCCTTCCGTTCGGCCGGAATTGAAAGAAGATTGTGCATCTTCAATGTAGGTCGCGGTCAATGACAAAAAGGCGCTTATCTTCAATCTAGGTGTTTCTGCGTGCTGCGCCGGCCCAAAGAGTGCCCGGCGGAAAACGACAACGCAGGCATGTCGGGTGCCACTGTCTGCACCTGCACAGTATGTTTTGAGCAGATATCTTCTTTCGTTCGGCCGGAATTGCAAGACGTTTGTGCATCTGCAATGTAGGTCGCGGTCAATGACAAAAAGGCGCTTATCTTCAATCTAGGTGTTTCTGCATGCTGCTCCGGCCCAAAGAGTGCCCGGCGGAAAACGACAACGCAGGCATGTCGGGTGCCACTGTCTGCACCTGCACAGAAAGTTTTGAGCAGATATCTCCTTCCATTCGGCCGGAATTGCAAGACGTTTGTGCATCTTCTATTTTCGTCGCGGTCAATGGCAAAAGGCGCTTATCTTCAATCTAGGTGTTTCTGCGTGCTGCGCCGGCCCAAAGAGTGCCCGGCGGAAAACGACAACGCAGGCATGTCGAGTGCCACTGTCTGCACCTGCACAGAAAGTTTTGAGCAGATATCTCCTTCCGTTCGGAGGGAATTGAAAGAAGATTGTGCATCTTCAATGTAGGTCGCGGTAAATGACAAAAAGGCGCTTATCTTCAATCTAGGTGTTTCTGCGTTCTGCGCCGGCCCAAAGACTGCCCGGCGGAAAACGACAACGCAGGCATGTCGGGTGCCACTGTCTGCACCTGCACAGAATGTTTTGAGCAGATATCTCCTTCCGTTCGGCCGGAATTGAAAGAAGATTGTGCATCTTCAATGTAGGTCGCGGTCAATGACAAAAAGGCGCTTATCTTCAATCTAGGTGTTTCTGCGTGCTGCGCCGGCCCAAAGAGTGCCCGGCGGAAAACGACAACGCAGGCATGTCGGGTGCCACTGTCTACACCTGCACAGAAAGTTTTGAGCAGATATCTCCTTCCATTCGGCCGGAATTGCAAGAAGTTTGTGTATCTTCTATGTTCGTCGCGGTCAATGACAAAAGGAGCTTATCATCAATCTAGGTGTTTCTGCGTGCTGCTCCGGCCCAAAGAGTGCCCGGCGGAAAACGACAACGCAGGCATGTCGGGTGCCACTGTCTGCACCTGCACAGAAAGTTTTGAGCAGATATCTCCTTCCATTCGGCCGGAATTGCAAGACGTTTGTGCATCTTCTATGTTCGTCGCGGTCAATGGCAAAAGGCGCTTATCTTCAATCTAGGTGTTTCTGCGTGCTGCGCCGGCCCAAAGAGTGCCCGGCGGAAAACGACAACGCAGGCATGTCGAGTGCCACTGTCTGCACCTGCACAGAAAGTTTTGAGCAGATATCTCCTTCCATTCGGCCGGAATTGCAAGACGTTTTGGCATCTTCTATGTTCGTCGCGGTCAATGGCAAAAGGCGCTTATCTTCAATCTAGGTGTTTCTGCGTGCTGCGCCGGCCCAAAGAGTGCCCGGCGGAAAACGACAACGCAGGCATGTCGGGTGCCACTGTCTGCACCTGCACAGAAAGTTTTGAGCAGATATCTCCTTCCGTTCGGCCGGAATTGAAAGAAGATTGTGCATCTTCAATGTAGGTCGCGGACAATGACAAAAAGGCGCTTATCTTCAATCTAGGTGTTTCTGCGTGCTGCTCCGGCCCAAAGAGTGCCCGGCGGAAAACGACAACGCAGGCATGTCGGGTGCCACTGTCTGCACCTGCACAGAATGTTTTGAGCAGATATCTCCTTCCGTTCGGCCGGAATTGAAAGAAGATTGTGCATCTTCAATGTAGGTCGCGGTCAATGACAAAAAGGCGCTTATCTTCAATCTAGGTGTTTCTGCGTGCTGCGCCGGCCCAAAGAGTGCCCGGCGGAAAACGACAACGCAGGCATGTCGGGTGCCACTGTCTGCACCTGCACAGTATGTTTTGAGCAGATATCTTCTTTCGTTCGGCCGGAATTGCAAGACGTTTGTGCATCTGCAATGTAGGTCGCGGTCAATGACAAAAAGGCGCTTATCTTCAATCTAGGTGTTTCTGCGTGCTGCTCCGGCCCAAAGAGTGCCCGGCGGAAAACGACAACGCAGGCATGTCGGGTGCCACTGTCTGCACCTGCACAGAAAGTTTTGAGCAGATATCTCCTTCCATTCGGCCGGAATTGCAAGACGTTTGTGCATCTTCTATTTTCGTCGCGGTCAATGGCAAAAGGCGCTTATCTTCAATCTAGGTGTTTCTGCGTGCTGCGCCGGCCCAAAGAGTGCCCGGCGGAAAACGACAACGTAGGCATGTCGAGTGCCACTGTCTGCACCTGCACAGAAAGTTTTGAGCAGATATCTCCTTCCGTTCGGAGGGAATTGAAAGAAGATTGTGCATCTTCAATGTAGGTCGCGGTAAATGACAAAAAGGCGCTTATCTTCAATCTAGGTGTTTCTGCGTTCTGCGCCGGCCCAAAGACTGCCCGGCGGAAAACGACAACGCAGGCATGTCGGGTGCCACTGTCTGCACCTGCACAGAATGTTTTGAGCAGATATCTCCTTCCGTTCGGCCGGAATTGAAAGAAGATTGTGCATCTTCAATGTAGGTCGCGGTCAATGACAAAAAGGCGCTTATCTTCAATCTAGGTGTTTCTGCGTGCTGCGCCGGCCCAAAGAGTGCCCGGCGGAAAACGACAACGCAGGCATGTCGGGTGCCACTGTCTACACCTGCACAGAAAGTTTTGAGCAGATATCTCCTTCCATTCGGCCGGAATTGCAAGAAGTTTGTGTATCTTCTATGTTCGTCGCGGTCAATGACAAAAGGAGCTTATCTTCAATCTAGGTGTTTCTGCGTGCTGCTCCGGCCCAAAGAGTGCCCGGCGGAAAACGACAACGCAGGCATGTCGGGTGCCACTGTCTGCACCTGCACAGAAAGTTTTGAGCAGATATCTCCTTCCGTTCGGCCGGAATTGAAAGAAGATTGTGCATCTTCAATGTAGGTCGCGGTCAATGACAAAAAGGCGCTTATCTTCAATCTAGGTGTTTCTGCGTGCTGCGCCGGCCCAAAGAGTGCCCGGCGGAAAACGACAACGCAGGCATGTCGGGTGCCACTGTCTGCACCTGCACAGTATGTTTTGAGCAGATATCTTCTTTCGTTCGGCCGGAATTGCAAGACGTTTGTGCATCTGCAATGTAGGTCGCGGTCAATGAAAAAAAGGCGCTTATCTTCAATCTAGGTGTTTCTGCGTGCTGCTCCGGCCCAAAGAGTGCCCGGCGGAAAACGACAACGCAGGCATGTCGGGTGCCACTGTCTGCACCTGCACAGAAAGTTTTGAGCAGATATCTCCTTCCATTCGGCCGGAATTGCAAGACGTTTGTGCATCTTCTATTTTCGTCGCGGTCAATGGCAAAAGGCGCTTATCTTCAATCTAGGTGTTTCTGCGTGCTGCGCCGGCCCAAAGAGTGCCCGGCGGATAACGACAACGCAGGCATGTCGAGTGCCACTGTCTGCACCTGCACAGAAAGTTTTGAGCAGATATCTCCTTCTGTTCGGCCGGAATTGAAAGAAGATTGTGCATCTTCAATGTAGGTCGCGGTCAATGACAAAAAGGCGCTTATCTTCAATCTAGGTGTTTCTGCGTGCTGCGCCGGCCCAAAGAGTGCCCGGCGGAAAACGACAACGCAGGCATGTCGGGTGCCACTGTCTGCACCTGCACAGTATGTTTTGAGCAGATATCTTCTTTCGTTCGGCCGGAATTGCAAGACGTTTGTGCATCTGCAATGTAGGTCGCGGTCAATGACAAAAAGGCGCTTATCTTCAATCTAGGTGTTTCTGCGTGCTGCTCCGGCCCAAAGAGTGCCCGGCGGAAAACGACAACGCAGGCATGTCGGGTGCCACTGTCTGCACCTGCACAGAAAGTTTTGAGCAGATATCTCCTTCCATTCGGCCGGAATTGCAAGACGTTTGTGCATCTTCTATTTTCGTCGCGGTCAATGGCAAAAGGCGCTTATCTTCAATCTAGGTGTTTCTGCGTGCTGCGCCGGCCCAAAGAGTGCCCGGCGGAAAACGACAACGCAGGCATGTCGAGTGCCACTGTCTGCACCTGCACAGAATGTTTTGAGCTGATATCTCCTTCCATTCGGCCGGAATTGCAAGAAGTTTGTGCATCTTCTATGTTCGTCGCGGTCAATGACAAAAGGAGCTTATCTTCAATCTAGGTGTTTCTGCGTGCTGCTCCGGCCCAAAGAGTGCCCGGCGGAAAACGACAACGCAGGCATGTCGGGTGCCACTGTCTGCACCTGCACAGAAAGTTTTGAGCAGATATCTCCTTCCGTTCGGCCGGAATTGAAAGAAGATTGTGCATCTTCAATGTAGGTCGCGGTCAATGACAAAAAGGCGCTTATCTTCAATCTAGGTGTTTCTGCGTGCTGCGCCGGCCCAAAGAGTGCCCGGCGGAAAACGACAACGCAGGCATGTCGGGTGCCACTGTCTGCACCTGCACAGTATGTTTTGAGCAGATATCTTCTTTCGTTCGGCCGGAATTGCAAGACGTTTGTGCATCTGCAATGTAGGTCACGGTCAATGACAAAAAGGCGCTTATCTTCAATCTAGGTGTTTCTGCGTGCTGCTCCGGCCCAAAGAGTGCCCGGCGGAAAACGACAACGCAGGCATGTCGGGTGCCACTGTCTGCACCTGCACAGAAAGTTTTGAGCAGATATCTCCTTCCATTCGGCCGGAATTGCAAGACGTTTGTGCATCTTCTATTTTCGTCGCGGTCAATGGCAAAAGGCGCTTATCTTCAATCTAGGTGTTTCTGCGTGCTGCGCCGGCCCAAAGAGTGCCCGGCGGATAACGACAACGCAGGCATGTCGAGTGCCACTGTCTGCACCTGCACAGAAAGTTTTGAGCAGATATCTCCTTCTGTTCGGCCGGAATTGAAAGAAGATTGTGCATCTTCAATGTAGGTCGCGGTCAATGACAAAAAGGCGCTTATCTTCAATCTAGGTGTTTCTGCGTGCTGCGCCGGCCCAAAGAGTGCCCGGCGGAAAACGACAACGCAGGCATGTCGGGTGCCACTGTCTGCACCTGCACAGTATGTTTTGAGCAGATATCTTCTTTCGTTCGGCCGGAATTGCAAGACGTTTGTGCATCTGCAATGTAGGTCGCGGTCAATGACAAAAAGGCGCTTATCTTCAATCTAGGTGTTTCTGCGTGCTGCTCCGGCCCAAAGAGTGCCCGGCGGAAAACGACAACGCAGGCATGTCGGGTGCCACTGTCTGCACCTGCACAGAAAGTTTTGAGCAGATATCTCCTTCCATTCGGCCGGAATTGCAAGACGTTTGTGCATCTTCTATTTTCGTCGCGGTCAATGGCAAAAGGCGCTTATCTTCAATCTAGGTGTTTCTGCGTGCTGCGCCGGCCCAAAGAGTGCCCGGCGGAAAACGACAACGCAGGCATGTCGAGTGCCACTGTCTGCACCTGCACAGAATGTTTTGAGCAGATATCTCCTTCCATTCGGCCGGAATTGCAAGAAGTTTGTGCATCTTCTATGTTCGTCGCGGTCAATGACAAAAGGAGCTTATCTTCAATCTAGGTGTTTCTGCGTGCTGCTCCGGCCCAAAGAGTGCCCGGCGGAAAACGACAACGCAGGCATGTCGGGTGCCACTGTCTGCACCTGCATAGAAAGTTTTGAGCAGATATCTCCTTCCGTTCGGCCGGAATTGAAAGAAGATTGTGCATCTTCAATGTAGGTCGCGGTCAATGACAAAAAGGCGCTTATCTTCAATCTAGGTGTTTCTGCGTGCTGCGCCGGCCCAAAGAGTGCCCGGCGGAAAACGACAACGCAGGCATGTCGGGTGCCACTGTCTGCACCTGCACAGTATGTTTTGAGCAGATATCTTCTTTCGTTCGGCCGGAATTGCAAGACGTTTGTGCATCTGCAATGTAGGTCGCGGTCAATGACAAAAAGGCGCTTATCTTCAATCTAGGTGTTTCTGCGTGCTGCTCCGGCCCAAAGAGTGCCCGGCGGAAAACGACAACGCAGGCATGTCGGGTGCCACTGTCTGCACCTGCACAGAAAGTTTTGAGCAGATATCTCCTTCCATTCGGCCGGAATTGCAAGACGTTTGTGCATCTTCTATTTTCGTCGCGGTCAATGGCAAAAGGCGCTTATCTTCAATCTAGGTGTTTCTGCGTGCTGCGCCGGCCCAAAGAGTGCCCGGCGGATAACGACAACGCAGGCATGTCGAGTGCCACTGTCTGCACCTGCACAGAAAGTTTTGAGCAGATATCTCCTTCTGTTCGGCCGGAATTGAAAGAAGATTGTGCATCTTCAATGTAGGTCGCGGTCAATGACAAAAAGGCGCTTATCTTCAATCTAGGTGTTTCTGCGTGCTGCGCCGGCCCAAAGAGTGCCCGGCGGAAAACGACAACGCAGGCATGTCGGGTGCCACTGTCTGCACCTGCACAGTATGTTTTGAGCAGATATCTTCTTTCGTTCGGCCGGAATTGCAAGACGTTTGTGCATCTGCAATGTAGGTCGCGGTCAATGACAAAAAGGCGCTTATCTTCAATCTAGGTGTTTCTGCGTGCTGCTCCGGCCCAAAGAGTGCCCGGCGGAAAACGACAACGCAGGCATGTCGGGTGCCACTGTCTGCACCTGCACAGAAAGTTTTGAGCAGATATCTCCTTCCATTCGGCCGGAATTGCAAGACGTTTGTGCATCTTCTATTTTCGTCGCGGTCAATGGCAAAAGGCGCTTATCTTCAATCTAGGTGTTTCTGCGTGCTGCGCCGGCCCAAAGAGTGCCCGGCGGAAAACGACAACGTAGGCATGTCGAGTGCCACTGTCTGCACCTGCACAGAAAGTTTTGAGCAGATATCTCCTTCCGTTCGGAGGGAATTGAAAGAAGATTGTGCATCTTCAATGTAGGTCGCGGTAAATGACAAAAAGGCGCTTATCTTCAATCTAGGTGTTTCTGCGTTCTGCGCCGGCCCAAAGACTGCCCGGCGGAAAACGACAACGCAGGCATGTCGGGTGCCACTGTCTGCACCTGCACAGAATGTTTTGAGCAGATATCTCCTTCCGTTCGGCCGGAATTGAAAGAAGATTGTGCATCTTCAATGTAGGTCGCGGTCAATGACAAAAAGGCGCTTATCTTCAATCTAGGTGTTTCTGCGTGCTGCGCCGGCCCAAAGAGTGCCCGGCGGAAAACGACAACGCAGGCATGTCGGGTGCCACTGTCTACACCTGCACAGAAAGTTTTGAGCAGATATCTCCTTCCATTCGGCCGGAATTGCAAGAAGTTTGTGTATCTTCTATGTTCGTCGCGGTCAATGACAAA